>NC_142933.1:41129680-41149680 GCF_046866305.1 Octopus bimaculoides | reverse complement strand
CAGCGTTGCCTTCCTGGCACTTGTGCCGGTGGCATGTGTAAAGACATTCGAGCGAGATCGTTGCCAGTGCCACTGGACTTGCTCCTGTGCAGGTGGCACGTAAGATACACCATTTTGAGCGTGGCCGTTGCCAGTACCGCCTGACTGGCCTTCGTGCCGGTGGCACATAAAAGCACCTACTACACTCTCTGAGTGGTTGGCGTTAGGAAGGGCATCCAGCTGTAGAAACTCTGCCAAATCAGATTAGAGCCTGGTGTAACCATCTGGGTCACCAGTCCTCAGTCAAATCGTCCAACCCATGTTAGCATGGAAAGCAGACATTAAACGATGATGATGATAAAAATATACATTTAAATTCATGTTTAGTATATCAGAGTGTAGAAAGATAACTTTATTGCTTAGCACCAATATTTCCTGGATGTCATGCTAAAAGTTTCAAAATCACAAAATAAGCTATTGATTAAACAAAAGACTTGACATCCTAAAGGAAGTGCAGTGAAATGGGATAAGATCATAAATTTTTATTCTATCACTTTTATTCTCTTGTGTTCTCAAGCATGTCACCCAATATAACCATGCAATATTTACCAGTTACATAAACAGTTGAAAATTAAAAACAAAACAGGTGGAGTGGAAAGAACTCCATAGAGAATGATTTAATGTAGAAGGTGGGGTTTCATAATGCCTTGTAAATTATTTGGTATGAACACTCTAAATAATTATAAATGGCATTAAGCCCTGATCATGAGATAGCTTGTGACAAACTAAAATGCACTTACCCCTATTCTAAGATAGCTCACGTAAATCCACCCCTCTACTATTTGCTGACACATAACCCCAAGATAATTCATGCTTCTGTTGGTGCTTGTAAAACCAATTAATTTAGTTGTCATTGGAATTTCTTATATTGACCAATCTAAAAACGTTTTACTAATGTTATTGGCAAGTTTTGGCATACAATTTAGTTATACAAACCAATTTGAATGCATTTCTATTCACTGTGGAAACATAACAATAATGGATAAAAAGAGCTAGTCACTCTTGTTGCTAGTGTGAAGAGGCACAAAATGTTTTTAGTCTCTAATGCTTGTTAATTAAGACGGGAGCCCCAAATATGTATTTACCCCAGGCATTGAAGATCCTTTGATGATGGTGATGATGATGATAATGGTGGTGGCGGTGGTGCTACTGTGATGATGACGATGATGATGATGATGATGATGATGACAATGATGCTGACTGGCAGAATCATTAAAGTATTGGAGGAAAAAAAAGCCTTGTGGTACTGGTTCTGACTTTACATTCTGAGTTGAAATCAGTTGAGGTCAACTTTGTCTTTCATCCTTTCAGGTTTAATAAAATAAGATACCAGTCAAGTACTAGGGTCAATATATATAATTTGAGAGAAACAAGTTAACTGACTATATTGACTACACTTGTGCCCGTCTTTGAAGCTATTAATAATATTATTGTTATTGAGGGTTTGTTTAAATTTCTTAAACGAATACAAGAGATAAACAGTATCAAGTTGTTTGTCTGTGAAGAAATAAGAGAAAAGCACATGAAGAACAGACTGATTATGAAAACAACATCAACAGTCTCTTGGAAGATGTATCTGAGCTTTCAGCAGGATGTAGATTCCCTACTAATTTTCCAGCAGATAAACTCTTCACAGGCTTGTCCAAAATGGAACAAACGTGTATGGCAGTCTCAGATAGCCATGGAATACTTCTCAGCCATGTATGGATGAGTTGCCTAAAATATTTTCCATCTCTTTTCTTTTTTTTTTTTATATATATATATATTGTACCTTTTTCTAATGACAATATATATTGATCTTTAATTATGTAGCAAAATTTCATTGTTACAACTAATTATAAATGACTACATACATATATATATACATACACACACATATATATATATATATATAAATATATATATATATATATATATATATATATATACATATATACCTATATATATACACACACAAACATTTGTGTCCTACACTTCTCTATGGAAAGCACCAATATCTGCTAAAAAGTACTGTCTAAAAATACTACTACAAAAAAAAAGTAAGTTTTATCAAAAAATTCAGATGGAAAAATTTACCATTATGAAAAAGACCAAATGGAAAACCAGCACCCAACAACAGTTAAATGTCCACCTTCCATAGCTACAACCCTTCAAAGATGACCTATGTAGAATGATCAAGCAAATGAAATTCAACAAGTGAGCCAACGAACTGCAAAAAAAAGTTGAAGCAGAAAATCAACTGCATAAAAAGAAACCTAAATTTGTAAAATTGGACAAGACAAGCAACCTCTACCAGATAAGTCATCCTACTTATAACTGCTTTCTTTCTAACACAATATCTAACATATACAAAAACACACGAAATATGCAACTTTAAATGATATAAACACCACAACCAAATAATTAGCCACTAAATTAGGATAAATGATAAAGTAGACACATTAACACCACAATCCTCAAATATAATCATGAAAGATCACAAGTCAAACATCAATAGCAACCCATCTGTCAAACTTATAAATCCTTTGAAACCAGACAAAAATATTATAGACAAATTTTCACCAAAAACTAAAAACAATATTGTCTGGAGTAACACATATGAAGTAATAGATTGGTTCAATAGGATTCTAAACAAAAATGAATGTCATTTCTTCCAGTTTGACATCAGAGATTATTACATGTCAGTATCAAAATTTTTCTTATAGCTGCTTTGAACTTCACTAAAGCCAAATCCACAGTAAATGACACCGACAGAGAAACAATATTACAAACAAGAAAATCATTCCTCTCCCATAACAATTCTTTCTGGATTACAAAAACACTAAAGGATCATCTGATCTAAGCATGGGATCAAAGGACTTGGCAGAGGTAAGTGACTCTGAACTAGTCTCTTCATGCAAGCACAAAATCTTAAAAACATTAAAACATTTCAAATCAATAATGTTTACTAATGGCTAAACATCTCACCAGCTTCTCTCCTTCTACCTGCACCATAAACTATCTCCATAACATACATAAAAAACATTTTTACAGCTTCATACTAAACAAGTATAGTAGAAATTATCTAGAAGTTTCCCTGTCTCCAACTAAAATTTCCACAAAAGATTTTCTAATATAAGTGCACAAACCTACATGTACACACATAAATGTATATTTGTATGCAAGCAAGTTGGAAAACCCTTTTCTTTTTAATTTGCCATTTAAAAAAAAATATTAAAACATTTTTTAATCAATTTTTAAAATTAAATTTTATTTTTATTCTCATTTTTAATGCTCCACTTTTGCATATATCCATAGGCCTAAAATAGTACATTATAAAATACCCACATTTAAAACAGAGTTGAAGAACATTATTTACATTATTTACAATTGATGGATATTTGTCCTCATCTTGTTTGTTGTTAACACAACGTTTTGGCTGATAGACCCTCCAGCCTTCATCAGGTATCTTGAGGAAATTTCGAACCTAGGTTGTCATTCCTAAGGTATTTTTCAATGTTGTCATTATTATTATTATTATTAGTCAGGTCACTGCCTGGAATTGAACTCAGAATCTTGGGGTTAGTAGCCCGTGCTCTTAACCACTATGCCATATGCACATGAGTATAGTGGTTAAGAGCGCGGGCTACTAACCCCAAGATTCCAAGTTCGATTCCAGGCAATGACCTGAATAATTATAATAATAATCATCGAAAAATACCTTAGGAATGAGAACCCAGGTTCAAAATTTCCCCAAGACACTTGATGAAGGCTGGAGGGTGTATCAGCCGAAAAGTTGTGTTAACAACAAAGAAGATGAGGACAAATATCTGTCAATTGTAAATAATGTACATAATTCCTCATCTCGTAAATATGGAACAAAATTGAAGAAATATTTACATTGCCCACAAACTCTGCCTCCATAAAATGCAAAGGTTAAAATTTCTATATATTAATCAAATTGTTTATCGAACAATGAACCCTAAGAGAGAAACTTACAGACCAATAACCTTTACACTTAACCACATCTTGTGGATGTCAAAGCACAAGATAAACAAATTCCTATACAAACAATACCAAGACATGCCTGACTGATAAATTCCAGCCTTCCAGACAGGAAGTACCCTAAATAACAATGGCAAGTAAAGGAACTGACCAGCTAAAACATGCCATCTTTTGTTGTGAACCCTAAAAAAATTCCATAACAAAAAAGTAAATACACCCAATTACTAAGTTTTTAAATACTGGTCTAAAATTTGAAGCTTTGACATTTACTTTGCCAAAGCTAAGGATTAAATTCTATAAAACCAAAAGTAATTAAAACTACTGGCACATCCTGTACCTACATACATCCTTTTTGTGAACCACTAAAACACAATCCCATGAAGGAGAGAAACCTAAATATACACAGCTGCTTACAACTTTCTACATACATGAATAAATTCTAAGCAATAACGCAATCCCATATTTAATCAATAGAATTTCTCTAAAACACCTCTCCATTGTAACTCACCCAACAACCTAATTACCCCCACTCTAAACCCATATATCCAAGGAAGATTTTAACTCTACAGAAACTATATAAAGCCAAGTTTATTTTCAATGCACTCCAGTCTGACGATGGCTTAGCTGGTCAAAACTTCGAAGTCACTGTCAACAATATTCTTGTTTAAGAATAATAAATTTGTACTCTACAAAAGTATTGAGTAACACATCAGGTTAATGTAAAATTGTTTTTATCATAACTGAACATAAAATCAAACAACAAGATTGCCTGCTTCAGTGTGCCAGCAAATTTAAAGGAAGTCTGAAGGAAAGTTTTAGCAAAAACAATGGCGGGGCAATGAGACATGAGATGATGCATATATATATTTATATAGATAGATAGATATAATGCATATATATATATATATATATATATATATATATATATATATCATCATCATCATCATCATCGTTTAACGTCCGCTTTCCATGCTAGCATGGGTTGGACGATTTGACTGAGGACTGGTGAAACCGGATGGCAACACCAGGCTCCAGTCTGATTTGGCAGAGTTTCTACAGCTGGATGCCCTTCCTAACGCCAACCACTCAGAGAGTGTAGTGGGTGCTTTTACGTGTCACCCGCACGAAAACGGCCACGCTCGAAATGGTGTCTTTTATGTGCCACCCGCACAAGCCAGTCCAGGGGCGCTGGTAACGATCTCGCTCGAAAATCCTACAGGAGCCAGTCAGGCGGTACTGGCAACGGCCACGCTCAAAATGGTGCATCTCATGTGCCACCCGCACAAGAACCAGTCCAGGGGCACTGGCAACGATCTTACTTTGCTTGCCGGGTCTTCTCACGCACAGCACATTTCCAAAGGTCTCGGTCAGTAGTCATCGCCTCGGTGAGGCCCAATGTACGAAGGTCTTGCCTCACCACCTCAGCCCAGGTCTTCCTGGGCTTACCTCTTCCACGGGTTCCCTCAACTGTTAGGGTGTGGCACTTATATATATATGTATGTGCACATATGTGTACACACATTGATTAAAGAGCTTCTAATGTTAAAAGGAACAAAACACAGAAGTAAAACAACAAAAAAAAAAGGTATAAAGAATGGAAAAACTAAACATTAAAAAATATCTACATCTAACGACGTACCTGGTTATGATATTCAATTCCCATACTAAGTGTATTGATTAAGATGGCAAGTAATATTCCCCTCTGGAAGATTTTGCTTTCCACTGCCTTCTTCAAGTATCCTTGTGACTTTGTTAAAATTTCTGAAAAAGTAAAGCAAAACAAATTATAGAATTAAAATGACAATAGGAATCACAAATTTTAATCAGTCACACACACACACACACACACACACACACACACACACACACACACACACACACACACACACACAAGTTCATGTACATATATACACACAAAATTGAAATAAATTTGTAGTAATTCTGTTTGTTATCAATGTTAGTTCTTTTAACAACAAGAAATGAAACAGGATTATTTCACTCAGACAGATACAAAAAAGCAAGAAAGTATGTATACATATAAAATAAAATAATAATCATAATAATAATGATGATGATACTAATAATTATAATAATAAAGCATAAAAATGTATGTGAATTTTACAAAAACCATCCATAGATGCACACACGTGCACACCACACTCATTAAGTATCCTGATTTTACTTTCCCTTTCTTACACAAATTTTTATATTAATATTCTGTCTTCTTTAACTCTTTTCTGTTGAATGTAGACAATTTTAGTCTATCAACTCATTTTGTATCTGCTTTCCATGCTGGCACGAATTGGACGGGTCATCACAGCTTAAGTCATATCTTCATAGGAGTCACCCATTCGTGTCATTTTGGTTAGTTTTGTTTACGGCTGGGTGCCCTTCTTATTGTCATCTATTTTGCATTGGTGCATTGAGTGCACTTCTCCTCATGGAACCAACACCAGTGAAGTGGAATAGTCCTCGGCATGGCATGACTAAAGAGACCTCACAAACATACTTTCTGTGTTCACTTGCCAATCACTTTACCTTGTGTACTGGGTGTGTATTTCACAGTAACTAGACTTATTCACCAATCACTCTCTCTTTCTTTTATTCTTTTATTTGTCTCAGTCATTTGACTGGCCATACTGGAGCACTTCCTTTAGTCGAAGAAATCAACCCCAGGACTTATTCTTTGGAAGCCTAGTATTTATTCTATCAGTCTCTTTTGCCAAACCGCTAAGTGACAGGAACGTAAACACACCAGCATCGGTTGTCAAGCGATGTTGTGGGGACAAACACAGACACACAAACATATACACACACATACATATATATATATATTTGTATATATATATATATATATATATATATATATATATATACACACACATACATATATATATATATATATATATATATATATATATATATATATATATATATAACGGGCTTCTTTCAGTTTCCGTCTACCAAATCCACTCACAAGGCTTTGGTCGGCCCGAGGCTATAGTAGAAGAGGCTTGGCCCAAGATGCCACACAGTGGGACTGAACCTGGAACCATGTAGTTGGTAAGCAAACTACTTACCACACAGCCACTCCTATGCCTAATCGCTGTGGATGAAATGCAGTGGAAAGAGGTTGGGCATCATAGCACAAGCACAAAACTCTGGTGTCTTGTTCATGGTAAATGTAGAAAGTAATTAGTATCCTTAAACTTTTAGACAGAGGAGTGGAATAGGAGAGGGCACAATGACAACGAGTATACCAGAAATGGTTGGTTGAAAGTGAAAGGTGAGAATGTGAATATATATCAAAACAGTATTCAATAATGTTCATTTGCTCAGGTGATCAAAGAGGGTAATAAAAGAATGAACAATGGCGTCAACAGGACCAGAATGAGTGGGCAAAGGGTGCAAGAGTGTAATGGGAAAAAGACAGGGTTATCTGGGATAGAGTCAGGATGAGAGTGGTTGGTGATGGTAGTGGTGGACATATATGAGTAGATGGGTGAGAGGATCAAAAATACGATGGAGAAAGATGGGTTTGGGGAGGAGTTAGGAGGGAAGTGATTGGTAATGAGTGTTAGACAAAGGTAAGAGTGGGTGATAAGATGGGTGGCGATAGAGGTGGTCAAAAGGAGTGACTTGTGGACGGCAATTATACCAGGTAAAGTCATGGTGTATTAGGTAGTGGGATGACGGTGGACTGATATAATCTCTTATATATAAGCTCTCTAAGTCCAAAGGAACCAGAATGCTGAGGATGATGTTTGTTAGTGGAGAGATGAGACATATAGTAGAGAAGAAAATAAAAATTAGTTACATTGCATGTAAGAGTTGAGTACCATTTTAGTGTAAACCATTTGGTTGTGTTAGCCATTATACTAAAGCAATGGCATAGCTGTGTGTGTGTGTGTGTGTGTGTGTGTGTGTGTGTGTGGTGTACGTGCGTGCATACAGTCCAAAACTCAATAAATATATTAAATGATAGATAGATACCAGAAGGAAGATGGATGAAGGAACATTCGAAGGTGAAGAAGGAAAAGAAAAAAATATGTAAAATATAAAAATATACTTAGACTAGTTAAATAAGTAAAGGATAGAAAGAGAAAAAGCATTAAATGATAAATAAAGGACAGTGAATGAATTAAAAAGAATAAAAATGTTAAATAAATACAGGTCAGTAATGAGTGAAATATGGTAATGAACCAGGAAAGCATTCAATCTATTAATAAATGAACTAATTAAACTGAATACTAAAAGTGTTTTATTTTCAAAAAGTGTTAAAGAGTGAACTGAATTGCATGTGGAGATACATAAAGAGAGTTGTTTGTGTATAAGTGTGGTAGTTTGTCTAAATTTATGTGAATGTGTGTTGGTTGTCAACATAACTTGTATTAAAAGCCTAATAAAAATGATTTAAATTTATGGCTTTTTCAAAAATGTATTATGCATTAATTTAAAATATATATTAACAATTTATTATGCATGGTATCTTTTATCTTTTACCATTTATCTCTTACTTGTTTCAGTCATTAGACTGCTGCCATGCCGGGGCTCTGCTCTGCAGAGTTTAATCAAACTAATCACTTCCAGTACATATTTTTTAAAATCCTGGTACTTATTCTATCAGTCTGGAAACTTAAATATCACTATAAGTATTACATGTGTTTGCTTGTATGTATAGGCATGTATGTAAGCATGTGTTAAGGGCATAAGTTTTAAGTCATTCAGACATACCAGAATTCAACCATCATCATCATCATCATCACCATCATCATCATCATCATCATCATCATCATCATCATCATCATCATCATCATCATCATCATCATCATCATCATCATCATCATCATCATCATCATCATCACCATCATCATCATTTAGCGTCTGTTTTCCATGCTGGCATGTGGGTCAGATGGTTTGACTGGAACTGGTAAGCAGGAGAGCTGCACCAGGCTCCAGTCTGTTTCGGCCTGGATTCTATGGCTGCATGCCCTTTCTAATACCAGCTGCTCCACAAAGTGTACTGGGTGCCTTTAACATGTCACCAGCATGGATGCCTTTAATGTATCACTGGCACAGGTGCCTTTAACATGTCACCAGTATGGATGCCTAAAAATTACTTTCATTAGAGATTCAATGACAAATGTAAATTACTAACTAAATTACTAACATCTTGCTTTAAGGTACCATACTTTCTGCTTTCTTGTATAAACTCCAGAAGTAGATCCTTCTCCTCTGGTTAAATAAACCATTAGGTGACAGAAAAATCTCAGTCAAAATGAATTTTATAATAAATTCTACTCAATTCTCAGTATTGAGTCACACCATTTATGAAAGTTCTGTCACTATTTTTAAACTTACATTAAAATAAATAGACTCATTTTAACATTCATATATGATATACTATATGCATATATATATATATATATATATACACACACACGCACGCACACACACACATACATATATGTGTGTGTGTGTGTGTGTGCGTGTGCGTGTGAGAGTGTGCGTGAATGTATCTGGTTATATGGATCTTCTGCTTTTCAAATGCGAGTACTATATGTCATTCACAACCTTGACAGAATTAGATGATGCATACACATATACATACACATATAATCATGTACTTACAGTTATGTATGTGTATATATATTCATATACATATACATATATATATGAAGGGGATGTTTCTATGTGGCCTGCTTGCTTGTTGCACCTTGTTTACCATTTTTGTCCTTGTTCTTTTGCCACGTCATGTACCCAGTTATGTATCTATATGTACATGTGGATGAACGTATATACATACATGTACATATATATGCATATACTCATATATTGTTTATATATATATATATATATATATATATATATATATATATATATATATATATATATATATATATCTATATCTACTTCTGTGTGCATATATACGTGTGTATATCTATCTATTTATCTATCTATGTATATATGTGTTTGTGCGTGTGTGTATATGTATATATATATATATATATATATATATGTGTGTGTGTGTGTGTGTGTGTGTGTGTGTGTGTGTGTGTGTGTGTATACATATATATAGGAGGTTATACATTATGTCTTCCTTTGTGAGCATGCAAGTGGCAATAAAAACTAAAGTGTAACACACAAATGGCATTGCACTGAGGCATGAAATGTCAATTATGTCAGAAAACAGGTGCAGTTCAGTGCCATTTATTAATTGCATTCTGGAAGTGCCAGAAGCAATTATCTTTGAATTTCTTGACTTCTCTTCTGATCAAACTCGTAGAAGTACATTAAATGCTCTTATAGGTTTTCAAAAAAATCAAAATTTACCAAAAATTTTATTTGTCTTTTGAATGTCCTTTATAAGTTGTTATTAATAAACCTCTTTTGATACATCTACTCTCTAATTCATCTCTATTTCTTTCCCGTTTCTAATATTATCCATGTATATTTTGCTATTTTATAAATAATTTTGTCATCAATTTGACAATTATCAGGCAAAGTATTGCAGTTAATGGAGCCAACACCATCACAGAAGGCTCTACACCAGTGAGGCTACAAGTCTATGAACTGAAACTTGTTAAAAGATTAATTGCTAGTATAACCTGTAGGTGCAGGCATTGCTGTGTGGTGAGGAGTTTGCTTTCCAACCACTTGGTTTGGGGTTCAGTCCCACTGCATGACATTTTGAGTAAGTACCTTCTATTATAGCCAACAAAAGACTTCTGCATGGATTTGGTGAATGAAAAGTGAAAGAAGTGCTATATACATAGACATACACAGACATATATGTGAGAGAGCAGTGCATGCCATCAAAGTGACACTGGGGTAAAATATACGAAGCCCATTATACCCATCATGACTACCTGTCTGATAAGGGTACACCAGGCAGATGCATCACAACCATATGTGCGCGACATGGTGATCTCATATCAAGATAAACAGCGCATGACCTCGCAGGTGGGGCTCAGTTAGAATTTTCTTCATGTTGAGTAGCCCATCCGGCTCAAAAGGTCCCTGAATAAGGTTTGTTTAAGGACGATGATGATGATGATGTATGTAAATTTCTGGCTAATCCTTAGAAAAAATCTCTTTTACAAACCATAACCTGAATGTGGTCTGTTTGCGACATAAATTTCTATAGAAGCCTGACTTCTGGCACATTAGCTTCACATATTTGCATGACTGGACTCAAACAATAACTTATAAACAAATTAAATTCTTTCGATTAGTTAGCTGCTGCTCTCAATTTTATTTAGCCAAATCAGAAAAATTCTCTCTACTATTCCTTCCTTCTCAACCAAACCTTATAAACATTTACTTTTTTCTTCTCCTATTCCTACAAAATTTCTTCTACTGTATCTTTACAGATTTATATTACATCTAATTTTCATATACATAGCTCCACTACTGCCTAATAAACTCTCCATTTCACCTTCCAAAAGCTATATATAAAGTTTGAAATTATAGTGAGAATTAGTCAAAGCTTTAAAGCTACTGTTAACCTCTTTGTAAAAATATGTGTACATATATTCATAGACATACATACACACACATATATATATGTTCATGTGTGTGTGTTGTGTGCATGTGTGCCTATATATATATGTGTGTATGTGTGGCACATAAGCATCATTGTCATTGTTTTAACATCCATTTTTCCTGCATGCATGGATCAGAGAGAATTAGTTAAGGTAAACTTTCTAAGGCAGGATGTACACCTTGTTACTAACATACACCTATTTCTGAGCAAAGGAATATTTTCCGTGGCCAGACATATTTTTCACATAGCACTCCACAGAACATTGGAAATGAATGACATCATTGTAATGGTGGTGATGCATAATGTCAAAACAAGGATATGCATGTGCATGTGTACAAACAAACACACACCCACATACATGCACGCACACACACACACACACCATAAAGAAATGCTGGTCACTCAAAGTAGCTGGAACTCATGAAAGAGGGAGACCCAGAGAGACATGGGATGAAGTACTGAAGGATGACCTAAGAATGTTGAAACTTTCAGATGAGATGACAATGCACTGAGATACTTGGCACCTTCCAGTATTCAAGAAGACCTGTCCTCCACAACAGAAGTGTTAAAGTCACATCCCCTGGTGAAGAGGGTTGGCCTGCAGGAGTCCTGTGCCATTGGCATGCAAAAAACACTTGTGTTGGTGCCATGTGCAAAGCAACCAGTCCATTCTGTAAAGTGCTTGGTGTTAGGAAGAGCATCTAGCTGTAGAAACCAAGGTAAATCAGACTGGAACCTGGTGCAGCTCTCTGGCTTGCCAGTTCTGGTCAAGCCAGTCAACCCATGTCAGCATGGATGTTGAAGGATGATGAAGATGATGATGATGCTGATGCTTTTGTTTGTCAAAAGGTATGTAAATTGAAGCAATATACATACATACATACATACATACATACATATATATATATATATATATATATATATATATATATATATATATATATATATATATTTATTTATATATACGTGTACATGTGTATGTACACATGCACACACATTCAAATTAATTTATTCAATTAATGATTAGTTTCGTTTCCTTCTCTTTAAAAGTACTACAGAACTAG
Source organism: Octopus bimaculoides (assembly GCF_046866305.1). Classification (NCBI taxonomy): domain Eukaryota; kingdom Metazoa; phylum Mollusca; class Cephalopoda; order Octopoda; family Octopodidae; genus Octopus; species Octopus bimaculoides. The sequence continues at coordinate 41,137,047 of NC_142933.1, read as the reverse complement.
ACCAGAAATAGTCATTAATTTAATGTAAGAAAATATTTTCACTTTATTTTACATGTCTAGTACTTTACTTTAGGCTGCAGATGAAACAGAAATATAGCAATCACTCATACATACATACATACATACATACATACATACATACATACAAACCTACATATATATATATATATATATATATATATATATATATATATATATATATATACATACAAATCTCTCTCTCTCTCTCCCTTTGTCTTTCACTCTCTATTTATACACACATGCACACATACACGCACACACACATGTATCCATCTTAATTTGTAATAATGATTTTTGACATAAGTACATGGCCACAAATTTTAGGGGACGGTATAGTCAATCCAATTAATAACAGTACTTGACTGCCAGAGTCAACCACACAAATTCACTTTAGAACATAAAAGAAATTAACTAAATACTGATGGCATTTAATCTAGCAGCACTACCAATTTAGCTATAGCCAACTCAGTTTTAATGCTGGCACACAGTCTCTGGTACACAGTAGGGAAAAGTAGTTAGTTGACGAATTTGAACTTAATTGTAAATAGTATTACTACTCTAAGTAATGATAGCCCTGATCTATCAGAATTATTAAAGCATTGGGGAAAGTACTTTGCAGTTCTTAATTCAGTTCTTCTTTACATTCTAAGTTCAAATTCCACTAGAGTCAACTTTGCTTTTCATCCCTTCAGGGGTCAATTAAGTTCTGGGGCTGATAGTCCTGACTAGTCTCTTTTCAAATTTTTTGACCATGCGCCCCCTAAATTAGTAGTGGCAGCAGCTGCCATCATCATCATCGTTACCACCACCGCCACCGCCACCGCCACCGCCAAGAAGAAAAAAACAAAAGAAAAACACTCAAGACTTGACACTTTATTAGAGAATCTCACTCTTGTGTGAAATATTCTTAATAAAGTTTAATAAATTAAATTTAGCAAATACAGTAAATAAAAGCTCCACTTACCACTTTTCATCAATTTTTTCCACTTGCTTGGTATAACTGTTTCTTCTCTCCACTCTCCTTCTATGTCACTTTCGCCACTGTCTGTCACCTCTTGTTCAGAATGTGAGAAATGACTAAGATGTGCATCACATTCATTGTGAGTGCATGTGAGCTGAGGAGCAGACAAGCGCTTTTCTCCCAAGATATCAACAAGGAGACTTTCAGCAAGGGCTCCTAAAAGATAACAACAGTTAATAATAATTGTTTGAATACATACATACATACATACATACATACATACATATATATATATATATATATATATATATATATATATATATATATATATATATATATATATACATGGGTGATAATAAATGGAGCAAAACGCATGTCAATAAAAGTTCCTTTAATTCCTACACATGTTTCGAAATAAATGAGAGATCTTTCACAAAGAAGAAAGAGCTGTTGGGGTTCCTCATTTATTTCTCTTCAGGGAGTTCATAATAGAACATGTAATAGCAAGACAAAAACGAAATGATGGGGTAACTTACGAGCAGAGATGTTATATATATATATATATATATATATATATATATATAGGGGAAGAATTCACAAAAAAAAAAAGATGAAGACAGGTAGTGCAGACAACAAACAGATGTATTAGTTTAATGCTTGGGAAGTGAAAAAGTCTTTAACGTTTCGAGCCTACGCACTTCCACGGAAAGGAACACAGAAAGAAGCAAGGAGAGAAAATAAAGAAAATGTAGTGGCTAGCGATCTGTCATGGCGAATGCCGGACAGAAGGGTCACACAGGAGATCTAGGAAGAAGGGGAGATAATAAAGTAGTGGTGATCATATATATATGTATATATACAGACATATATATACACATATATATATACACTCATATATATGCATACACATATATATATATATATATACACACATACACTCACATACATGTGCATGCACGCATAGACACACACATGTGCATGCATGCATACACACACACACACACACACACACACACACACACACACACACACATATATATATATATATATATATATATATATATATATATATATACATAATTTAATAGCTGGCTTATCTTTAAGTTATATTACAACTAGAAGTTCCGCTATTTGTAGATCCACAGGTAATATATCCAATTTGCCTTTCATATTAGATGCTAGAAAAAATTGGATTTTATTCATCACCTGGAGATTTGGAAATGATGAAAAATTTTAGCTGTTATCTAACTGAAGGATAAACCCGCTGTTTAATAAGAATATGTTACTCTGCATTATTAAATCATATTCTTTTGTTGAGTTCATTTTTGCTTAATTTGTTTGCACTCATACAAGCATATATGCATACATATATCTGATTATGAATGATATTGGTTGTGCTTTTATAAGAAATAAACTCAATTTAGTTAAAAGAACAAACTGGAGTATGATATTTTAATTTCAATTGAAAAGTAGAACACTAACTCTGGGTTATATACATGCATTAATGTATCACATGTAGTTAGTTTATAGGCAAGAAATTCTCAAACTATACTACTAAGATTAATTCTTTTTATGTGGTTTCTGTATTCTTTAACCCAATTATTTTTATATTCAAGTTATCATTTATCTATTCATTTTAGGTATTTATTTATCCAATTTAAAAGCTTAATTGTCATGAAAGCGTCTTTGCCAACATGAAGACAGAAAAGACAAAAAAATGAGAAATCACTGAGAGACAACAATGAAACACCAATTAAATGAAAAATAATTTTCTTTAGGCAGAGTGTAAACTATAAAATACTACCAAGGTAGATAAAAAGCTAAATGCAAAAATTTTAAATAAAAAAAATTATGATACATTTATGGAATAGATTATACTAATCAAATCAAAGAGAAAACATGGTGTCTACTAATGTACAAAAGACAGATTAAAAGAGTGAAAACTAAAAAATGATTATTAATCATGGAAAAATAATCTAAGGAACCTCAACAATGCTAAAATTTGTAATTAGTATTGAATTAATCACTGTATGTCTTAATATGTTTAACTTAAAAAAAAATAGAAAAAGAAACTGAATAATAATTTCTTTATATTCATTTATAATATTTTTACTTCTATTGATGCTATTATCACAATCATTGTTGTTGTTGTTGTTATTGTATATGTCTTTAGACTTCTCAGGTAAGAGAAAAAAATTTTCCTCACCTCTGAAAATGTGATCACTTTTAATTTTAACCAGAAAAAAAAAAAAACAAGAAAAAAATCACTGGTTAATTATATTTTGAGAATTATATAATTTTTTAATATTTTGAAGTCAATACATTTCAATTAATTTGTATGTATTTTGATATGTTGATTTATTTGACTGACATGTAATTTATGTTAATATATGGCTTATTGTTCTTTTCTTTTTATCTGAATAAAGTATAGAGAAAAAATGAAAATACCTAAGGTAAATTTTAGAAATTAAAAACCATAGAAAAGTAGAATAATGGAAAACAAACAGGAGTAGAATACAAAGTGATTTGTGGTAAAGAAAATCACAAGAAATAGCTGAGCTGCATATATTAAAAGTTGCAATTATTTGAAAAATGCCAAAGAATGAGAAGAAAAAAACAGAAAAGGGGAAAAAAAAGGGACAATTTAAAAAATAATCTAAACAATAAAAGCAAAACTACAAAACAAAGAAAGCTGCAATATTTGTACATCGATCATTTCTGAAACATTCTCAAAATGGTGTAGTGTTTTAGATGTAAACTATTTTCTGTTCTGTAAAGAAATGCCTCTGCATATGTTTTACTTCCCCTTAAAGTTATCCAGATTTAAATTGATATCTTTTTATTCCATACAGCATATAACTTTATAATATTCTGGGTTGGAAAGAAATGATTCAATGGAATAATGGGTTTAAGTCTTTGTTTGATATCTTATGGTTTTTGAAAGTTGATACCTGTCACATCTTATATGTACTTTCATTCTCTACAAAGTTAATAAAACCATAACTAAATACTAGAAATCAATAACCGAGTTAATAATTATAAAAAAAAAAATACAAGATAAAAATACACACAAAATAGAACAGAATAATAACTCAACAATAACTTATAAGTTATATAGTTAGTGGGAACTTAAAATGCAGTACTATATGTACATTAAGGTCATTAGTTGCAAACCTAGCTATGGCTGTTTTGTACTATACATCTAATGCTAACCACTCAACCCTGAAAGGAAAATTGCTTTTCTTGGTTTGCCTACTGTACATGAAAATCAATAATATGCTTTTGTAAAATTATTTTCTTTAACAATTGATTGTAACATAAGAAATAGAGAGTATGTCAATACATATGCATGCAAACATGTATGTATGTATGTATGTATGTATGTATGTATACATGCATGTGTGTATGTGTGTGTATATATATGTATGTATGTATATATATATATATATATATATATATATATATATATATATATATATATATATATATATATATACATATATGTATGTATGTTAGAGGAAAAGGACAACCTGCTACCTCAGAAGCCTACTATGGGTCCCTAGCTCCAGCCTCAGCTGTGAACTTAGAACCTAATGGATGACCAATTATAGCACTTACACTGCTTACCTATTCGTTTAGATCACCAGTGAACTAAACCCCTCATATTCTATATACATATATATATATATATATTGAGTCATCTCATAAATAATGCGCTGCTTTCAGTTGCATGAACTAAAAGTCGGAGAGGGACGAGATAAACTACCTACATCAACTGGCTACAAAAGCAGGTATTAATTTTACCTTGTCCTTATTCTTAGTGCAACTTTTAAAGAGTGTAGTTCGATTTTAACAGTTATTTTTCAAAGCTATTATGGAAGTGACAAAGGAGCATATTCAGCATATTTTGCTTTATGAGTTCAATAAAGGCAATAATGCAACAAAATGTGCTGGTAACATAAAAGCAATAGATAGGGATCAGACAATAAGTGTAAGCCAGTATCACCGGTGGTTCCAGAAATTCTGAGGTGAAAACTATTGGATTTGGTCATTCAACCATCCATTGAACCGGTGTGCCATTGGAAAAGTCAGCAAATTGGGTCAATGGGTTCCTCACAAACTTTCTGAGGTTTAATTACATGTAGAAAGTGAATGTTTGCTTTTTTTTGCTGTCACATCTCATGAATGAGCCTTTTTTTTGGACTGAATAGTAACTGGTGACAAGAAATGGGTTCTGTATAAAAATGTCAAGTGCTGAAGACAGTGGGTAGGGAAAGGAGAAACACTGGCCATCCAAGCTAAAGAAGGTCTTCCCCCCCTGTAAGGTGTTGTTATCTGTTTGGTGGGATATGAAAAGGTTTAGTCCAATTTGAACCTTTAAACCCAAACCTAGTGATAGCTAAGGAGATCTACCATGAGTGGTTTAAGTCAGCACTAGAAGAAAAATGTCTCTCTTTGGTTTCAAGATGAAAGGTGTTCTTCCATCAGGATAATGCTCAGCAACATACAGCGAGGATGACATTCCAAAGGCTGGAGCAGTTCGAATGGGAAACGATACCCCATCCATCCTATCTGACTGACATTGCCCCTTCTGATTATCATTTATTCCACAATCTTCAAAATCATTTGGATAGAAAAAATATGAATTCTGTAGACGAGGTCAGAACAGTACTAGAGGAATATTTTTCATCATGGGCAAGTGAATTTTGGAAGTCTACCAGATAGATGTAGAAAATGAAGGAGAGTATATTTTAGATTAAAAAAGAACTTTATCTTAATTTTGAAAAATAAAAGAAGTATAAAAAAACTGCATTATTTATGGGATGACCCACTATATATATATATGTGTGTGTGTGTGTGTGTGTGTGTGTATATATATATATATATATATATATATATATATATATATATATATATATATATATATAGTTTTAGGGAAAATAACCAAGTTTCAAGAACTCATCGATGAAAATTCACTATCACATATAGAAAAATTAATAATTAAAAGCACAATAAATGAGTATAATATAAAGTAAAGTAAATATCATAAGATAAATATATATATATATATATAGATATATCTTTTTATTATATTATATTATATTATATTATATTATATTATATTATATTATATTTATTATATTATATTTATCTTATGATATTTACTTTACTTTATATGGGCCTCACCGAGGTGATGACTACTGACCGAGACCTTTGGAAATGTGCTGTGTGTGAGAAGACCCAGCAAGCCAAGTGAGATCGTTGCCAGTGCCCCTGGACTGGCTCTTGTGCAGGTGGCACATAAGATGTACCATCCTGAGCGTGACCGTTGCCAGTACCGCCTGACTGGCCTTGTAGGGTTTTCGAGCGAGATCGTTGCCAGTGCCCCTGGACTGGCTCTTGTGCGGGTGGCACATAAAAGACACCATTTCGAGCGTGGCCGTTTTCGTGCAGGTGACACGTAAAAGCACCCACTACACTCTCTGAGTGGTTGGCGTTAGGAAGGGCATCCAGCTGTAGAAACTCTGCCAAATTAGATTGGAGCCTGGTGTAGCCATCCGGTTGCACCAGTCCTCAGTCAAATCGTCCAACCCATGCTAGCATGGAAAGCGGACGTTAAACGATGATGATGATGATGATGATATACTCATTTATTGTGCTTTTAGTTATTAATGTTTCTATATGTGATAGTGGATTTTCATCGATGAGTTCTTGAAACTTGGTTATTTTCCCTAAAACTATATATTTTATATATATTTTATCTATAAAGCTCAATTTAATTTTAATTTTTTATAAATTGATTTTAATTGAGTTTTTACCTGTAATTTTGGATTTTGTCCCTAATATTATTATTATCTATATATATATAAATGAGAGTGTGTGTCTGTCTGTCTGTCTGTCTGTCTGTGTGAATCCCTAAAACTCGAGAACTACGCAACCAATTTCATTCAAATTTTACACATGCCTTACTTAGGGTTCCAGTTGTGTTTTAGTAAAAAAAATTATTAACTTCTTGCAGAGTTCGAGCACACGGCAACATAATATCTCCTCCACTATTTAAGTATTACGTGTCAAAAGTGAAACAAAAACACTCATGTCAAATACTTTCACTTTAAAAATGAAACTATTCCACTAACTGAAACAATCACATTTCGATACTGTAGTGACAGATACTTTCACAGAGAGAGAAAGAGAGAAAGAGAGAGACAGAAAGAGAGAGACAGACAGAAAAGAGAGAGAGAGAGAGAGATGTATATGTATACATATACATGTATATGTACACCATTTCGATACTGTAATGACAGATACTTTCAGAGAGAAAGAGAGAAAGAGAGAGAGAAAGAGAGAGAGAGAGAAAGAGAGAGAGAGAAAGAGAGAGAGAGAA
>NC_142933.1:41112180-41127180 GCF_046866305.1 Octopus bimaculoides | reverse complement strand
TTCAGGTAACGTCAATTTGATGGAAGGAGTATGCCAATGTACAGTACATACATTTGATCCCCATACACAAATCCTTTATGCAGGTTGTTCAGCAAGAAATTGCAGAACTATCTTCATCACACACACACACATATAGAAACATTGTTGTTCCTAAATCTCTCAATGAGAGATATTCAGTAGTAGCACCTTAAAGTAACCATTATTTGCCAACGTAATGTGGCAGTCCCATTTGGGGTAAATGCTACTGTTGTTTAGCCCCAGGAAACATCGTCTCCAGCAGCTATACGACACATGATCTGTGTCGTTATATTTTCGAAAAGGGGAGGTTAGCACCCCCACCCAGCACAAAGTATCTGTAGACCGTAATAACCCTAAAGCCGTGGAGACGATGTTTCCTGTCTATCTGTTTGTCTGTCTGTCTGCGTGTCTGTCTGTCTGCCTGTCAGTCTGTCTGTCTATCTGCCTGTTTGTCAATCCGTCTGTCCGTCTGTTTCTGTCTGTCTATCTGTCTCTCTCTCACCCTCTCTCCCAACACCAAATTATATTTATAAAAATCTGTAACACAGAGCTATACCTTGTGCTGCACCAGTTTACCATTTGATCATTATTATTTAGAGTATTGAGATATAAACCTTTGAAAGAATAATTAGTTTTTATGTCATAATGTTTAATTTTGTAATTTATGTTTGGCCTCCTATTATACAGAGGCAGCGAATTGGTAAAATCATTTGATTGTTGGTTAGAATGCCTTGCAATATATATTCCAACTCTCTTCTCTTTGGGTTCAAGTCCTGCTAAAATTGATTTTATTTTTCAACCTTCTGGTGACACTTAATAAAGTTCCAGTCAAGTACATGAATAGATTCTTTTCTCTTTCTCTCTCTCTCTCTCTCTCTCTCTCTCTCTCTCTCTCTCTCTCTCTCTCTCTCTCTCCCTGTAGTGTGTATATATGAAGGGTTATTTTGTGTTCCTATAGTAACCAATCAGCTGCAGCAGTCCAGTTCTGTTATTAATATGTGGGTTGTTAATTAAAATAGCTTCTTTTGTTCACAAGTTTCCAATGTTCCTTTCCATTGCTTCGAGGGAAATTTGGATGTCTTGGATGTGGGATTTCTGTAGGTGTTTTTTGACAGAAGAAGCATTAGCATAAAAGCTATTATGATTAACAAGTACAACTCATATATTAATAATGGTTTTAAATTTTGGCACAAGGCCAAAAGGAGAGAGGGGAAATCGGTTACATCAACCCTAGTGTTCAATTGGTACTTATTTTATCGAACCTGAAAAGATCAAAGGCGAAGTTGACCCCAGCAGCATTTGAACTCAGAACTTAAAAATGGATGAAATACTGCAAAGCATTTTGCCTGGTATTTCTGACACCTTGCTACCTTGACCCACATATTAATAATACAATCAAACTGCATGCAGCTGATTGGCTGCTATAGCAATATATAACAACCCTTCATCCCTCACACACACACACTACAGGATAGAGAAGTCAACCCACAACACCATTTCTCTGAAGATTTCCTGAAGAAGGGGTTCTGACACTGAAATATTGAAATACAAGATAAAAGTACTGTCAGCCTGTATCATTTTTTATAATTTGCAATGTTTCAGCTTTATAAAAAAAATAATGAAACACACGCACACACATGTATAAATGTATGAATGTATGTAGGCACAGATGGCCATATTTCAAATATCATAGTTCAAATTACAAAGCTGAAGGAGACTCCTCTCCAAAGGATAACATAGAAATGCTTTAATTATATTGCAAACTTTTCTGTCATATGGAATTTCCCAATTTCTATTACAAATGAAGTCACATTTAACCTTTCATTTTTCTTGTCATTAATATTGTTATCCTTAGAGGTCATTTTATGATTTAAAATATTGTTGTAAACTGAGTAATTTATGTATATAAGTGTATCTATCTATTTGTCTGCCTATCTCCCTTTCTCTTTCTCTGTGTGTATGTGTATATATATATATATATATATATATATATATATATATATATATATATATATATATATGTATATATTTATATATTTATATATATGTATGTATGTATGTATGTATGTGTGTATCTATCTATCTATCTATCTATCTATCTATATATATATATATATATATATATATATATACATACATCCACACACACACGCACGCGCGCACACACACACACACACACACACACACATATATATATATAGGGGAGAATTCACAAAAAACAAAAGACGAAAACAAGTGGTGAAAACAACAAACAGATGTATTAGTTTAATGCTCGGGAAGTGAAGAAGGCTTTAATGTTTCGAGCCTACACTCTTCCATGGAAAGGAACACAGAAAGAAACAAGGAGAGGAAATAAAGTATATATTAATAGTAATGGTGAGACAACAAAAGAATGAAAGAGATCTTGATATCATGTAGAGGAATTTATTTGTAATGTATGTTACAATTATTTGGTTGTCATAATAAAACTCCAAGTTTTGGATGTTGGAATGGAAACCTGCACTGGAATCTCTTCAGTTATCGAAGCAATTAAAATATGCTATGAAAATGACCGTTAAACAAAGGGAAATTACTATGTAAATGACCATTATTAAGACAAAAGAGCTATTAGAATCACCGTTAAATAAGGGAAAAAACCTGAAGGAGTGGAAGTAAAAAGTAAAAGAGTAAGAAAGCTTATAGCACTCGCGTGTGCACACATGTTCATACTGACACCTTTATCTTTTAAGGATTATATGTGACTGAATAATTTGGTCGTTTTCCTTTTATTTCAGTGTCTGAAGCTCAAGGTATGATTGTTGAACCTGGCCTTGAAATTCACCTCTGTAAGGCCCACATATTTCTTTGTCAAAACTGTGCCCTTAGTGGTTGTAGAGTCTACGGTGGCTTCATAAATGATTGTCTCGAACATGCAAGCTCCATTTAGCAGGCACAAATTTTTATCCCTGTATGAACAGCTGGTTTCATTTTATGGTTTTTGCATTTTGTGTACGATTATATCTTTAAAATTAGTAGTTGAGCTGAAACTGATTTTTAAATTATGTCTATTGAAGAGCTTTCTGCAACTATGGTTAACTGGAAAATGTCTATCTATCAGCGCTAAGAAATACTTACCTATATTAAAGGTCACTTCGGGGGAGTAGGTGGGGTGTGAACCAGAGAGTTTTCCTATTCCTGTTTCCTTTTCTTTATTATTGTACTGGTGGCAGGTACATAGTTTATTTCCTCGCTAAAACCACTGTCTTTTAGAGCCTTATTATATACTGGGGCAACGCTATTAAAAATGTTCCTATCGGAGTGAGGCTGGACATTCTTTTGCTAATGTTTTTAACAAAATTTTTAAGCACTGTGGTGGGGATGGCAGGAACCCACATTAATATAACTAAGTCTTTCGTTGGGCTTCCTATAAGGCTTATAAATATTCTTACTTAGATCTAAGGATACATCTAGGAAATTGACAAATGATGAAAACTTTTGGTCTTAGCATAACTACAGATAACCTGATGGCTGTCAATTTCCTACATGTATCTTTAGATCTAAATAAGAATATTTATAAGCCTTATAGGAAGCCCAATGATAGACTTAGTTATATTAATGCGGATTCCTGCCATCCCTCCATAGTGCTTAAAAATTTAGTTAAAAACATTAGCAAAAGAATTTCTAGCCTCTCCTCCAATAGGGATATTTTTAGTAGCGTTGCCCCAGTATATAATAAGGCTCTAAAAGATAGTGGTTTTAGTGAAGAAATGAACTATACACCTGCCACCAGTACAATAATAAAGAAAAGGACAACCATCTGGTTCCCCCCACCCCTACTCCTCCGAAGTGACCTTTAATATAGGTAAGTATTTCTTAGCACTGATAGATAAACATTTTCCAGTTAACCATAGTTACAGAAAGCTCTTCAATAGACATAACTTAAAAATCAGTTTCAGCTCAACTACTAATTTTAAAGATATACTCACACACAAAACGCAAAAACCATAAAATGAAACCAGCTGTTCATGCAGGGATAAAAATTTGCGACTGCTAAATGGAGCTTGCATGTCCGAGACAATCAATTATGAAGCCACCGTAGACTCTACAACCACTAAAGGCACAGTTTTGACAAAGAAATATGTGGGCCTTACAGACGGGAATTTCAAGGCCAAGTTCAATAATCACACCTTGAGCTTCAAGTACTGGGATACAAGGAAAACGACCAAATTATCCAAATTGTGGCCGATGCCAGCACCACCTGACTGGCTTTAGTGCTAGTGGCATGTAAAAAACACCATTTGAGCATGGTCATTGCCGGTGTCGCTTGACTGGCTCTGGTGTAGGTGGCATGTAAAAAGCACCATTCAAGTGTGGTCAATGCCAGTACTGTCTGACTGGCTCTCATGCTGGTGGCATGTAAAAAGCACCCACTACACTCTCAGAGTGGTTGGTGTTAGGAAGGGCATCCAGCTGTAGAAACCTTGCCGGATCAGATTGGAGCGTGGTACAGCCTTCTGGCTTGTCAGTCCTCAATAAAACCATCTAACCCATGCCACCATGGAAAGTGGACGTTAAACAATGATAATATATATACATACTAGTGTATATAAACACAACACTGTGCTTCCAGGATCTCAGTTTCACAGTGATTGGCAGTTTTCGCAAGAATTTCATATCACCAGTCATCCTAACCCTTTGTCATCTCCTTTGTGAAGTTCAAGGTCCCGAGATCAGCTAGAGATCATTCCATGCCATCCTCTATATTTAGCCATACTAAATCCTTTTTCTAACACAGATATAGTATTAGCCTAAATCTCTTCTCTCTTAAGAATACTGCCAAACTAGAAGCTTCTATCAAACAGTATAATTCATTATCTGTCACAGATTAATATCATATGTTATCTGGAAGTCTGAATCAGAAAGTATTTTTGATAACTAGAATATTTTTGAATAAATGTCGGAAAGACCTGGAAATTTAAACTGTAGGGTGTGATAGCTATCTTTAAAAGCTGCTTTGCAACAAATCCAGAAAACGATTAGTTCAATGGACTAAGGGAAGCCATTAAATATTATAATAATTCTTTGATCACTGTTTGGTATATTTGGTGATAAGGTATTGATCAATAGAAAAGTTGTATAAAAAAGAAGAATCAAGATGATAGGATAAGAAGTTTACTCATGATGATGATAACAACCAAAGGTTAGAAAATGTCAGAATGCATATGTGTGTGTAGACACACACACACACACACACACACACACACACATCTATATATATGTGCACTTGCTTGGATGTGTGATTGGGAAGTTTGCTTAAGAACTACGAGGTTAGGGGTTTAGTTCCGATTTCAGGAATGTCATCAGTTAACATTCTTGTGTTGTAGCTCATCCACTAAACTGTGAATGAAGTTAGAAAGTGAAGGAGCTTGTTGTATATATAAAAATACACACACACACACACACACACACACACACACACACACACATATTTATTTTATGTGTAATTAAGCCTATGTTCGGTCATAGGGTGACAAATGGTTTTGCATCTACAAAGGGCTTAGCCCCATGGACGGCTTGGCAGACTCTATAGCCAAAGACAAATGTAACTCTTCATCCCTGGGAGGCAGGAATCCATTATGGTCAGTTGGTTAGTAAGTCACCAAGGCATAACCACTCTGGGTTAGCAAAGATGGGTTATCTCCCTTCGACCAGTTGATATGGGCCAAAGGAAGGGGAACAAGGAGATTTAACCTTGGGTTGATTTTAGTTTGTAGGATCTTTTTGGGTCTAATTAGGGAATGGGGAATCCCATGCTTGCAGCAGGTAGTGTCTGAAATGGATAACTACCAAACTTAAAATAAGTACTAGGGTCGATCTGATTGACCCTAGCCCCATTCAAGGTACTGCATGAACCAGCATGGCTACAGTTCAATGACTGAATCAAGTTAAAGAACAAAGAATAAAAGAATATTAAGGTGCTTTAGAGATGACAGGATGATATTTCTTCTTAGATGAACTAAAACCAAGATAATCGCAACACTTAAAAAGTCCAGAAAAAGGTGGGTGGGTGAAATAATTCACAATTTCTTAAAATCTTTAGAGGTTTAATAAAAACTTACAAAGAGGTCTAATAAAAACTTACAAAGCAGAATCTGAGAAAACTTGGGGTGACCTGCATTGACAAAAATTACTCAGTGAATGAAGTTAAACCTTTAGTGTTTAATCCAGCCATGTCTGGCTGAAATATTCTATCTGTTTTATGTTGAAACTGACCAGATCCAACTTCACAAGATAATGTGTGATTAATTCAAAACTTTTTTATCCTTGTATGTTGGATATATGATTTAACAAAGCAAGGGGAAAGAAACTATTTACATCATGCACTACTATTACTATTACACACAGAGTCAACTCTCTCATTCATGGCTCACAGTGAACTGCTTACCAGCCTGAACTGTCAGTCACTCACAGTTCTTTATTTTATAACAATGAGTTAGTCCACCTTTTAGTCACTTGGTGGGTGATCGGAATCCTTCCTCAACAGAAACAATATGAACAAATAAGGAATATATTTGAGAAAGAAACCTAAATGTTAAAGGGTTAATGAGTTTGTTTTGATAAGTTTATATGTCATAAGGAGAAGAAAGATTTGACTTTTCTGGATTGGCTATTCATCTAAGAGAAAAAAAATTTTATTTGAAAAAAAAGAGATTTATTTTTCATTTCCAGATGAAGATTTTCTCAGAAAGTATCAAATCTCTGTTATTCTCATAGCAAACAAATTTATCCACACTTATGAATATTTATATAAACAGCTGAATGCAAAGTGTAAGGTTATATATTGCAAGATTAGTCGGGCAAAATTTAAACCATGCAGCGAGTTACCTTTTCCAGATACTTTCAAGATTTAACTGTTTACAGAATAATTAAAACAAATTAATGGTGATAAGCGAGATAAATCTTTATATTAGAATTTTAGTATGATGAAAAACACTTACCTTGTTCGCTTACAGATTGGGATTTAACATCAAGATCTGATGTTAGTGCATTAGGAGGTGCTAAGGCTGTATTTTTACTGCCAGGTACAGTTAAAACTTCAGGTAACCAAGGTACATTTCGGCTACTTCTTTGACTCATTCCACTGTTGAATGATGCTGCTCGGCTAACCGTTACACACGGACCTGCAGATGAAATCATGTGCAAATAATTTGATGTGGATGCAGGTTTGTAAGGTTGGCCTGAGGTCAGATCACTTGGTTGACCAAGACTGGACCCTGCTGCAGACTGGCAACCACTACAGATAATTCCAGATGGGTTTGGCACTAAAGACTCAGATGAAGGGTTCAAACTGCTGTTGTTGCTACTTGGTAATGTCAAAAAATTGGGCCTACGTGGTGATGAGACAGGGTCTACATCAGATACTTCTGGGCTTGCTCTGGGTGCCTGAGCACTGTTGTCTGTGTGTAACTGCTGGTTGTCCAGATTAGCAATAAGGCAAGAGTGAATGTGATGGCGATAGTGAGGGCGATGGAGGTACATAGTTGGTTGCATCCCTTTCTTTTTCATTTTTTTTCGTTGCAAAGATATTGCTTTTTCGGGGTTAATCTTCCTCTGACGTTTACCCCGAGAATCAAAATATCGTTTCATAATCTTCCGTTTCGTTCGTCTCCATAAGTGTGCAATGTATTTGAGAATTTCGGCATAACAACTTCCAGGTTCGGAATTACTCGCTAATGTACTTGATGATTGGAAACGTTTTCTCTCTTGCAACATTCTCTCAGTTTCACGCTTTTTCGTTTCAGAAAATTGTGTTGCTATGACAACTAAGCATAAATTTATCATAAAAAAAGAACCAATCTGAAAGAAAAAAAAATGTAAATGATTAAAACCTAAAAAAAATTTTCAAATTTCAATCAAAAATTAACGTTTGTTAGATTTGTTTTATTTTAAATAATTTCTACTAAGAACCTTTCCTTTTATAGTTTATTTTTAGAACCCAATTTTTAAAGTTTACTTTTTAATATTCTTTATTTTTCATTGAAGAAGGGTTAGTAACACTTAAATTCCTGGATGAAGAGGTTTAAGTAGGATTAATATAGCTAATGTTATTTTTGAACTACAAGAACTATATATGCAACCAGAGTTTAGCATAATTTTTGTCTGTTTTATCATCATCTTCTTTGCTGATGCCAGTCATTTGACCATGAAGTAAAACTATAACATTTATTTTTGCCTTCAGGCATAATGCCAAAGTTTTTCACACAGTTTAAACTAATACTATCCAATGAAACTGTGATTAGTCAAACATTATTTCCTAGAACATTGTATTATCCCATGCTATATTAAATTTACATCTATAATCATACAACACAATTTAAAAAGTCCCAAATTTTCCCCAAAGAAATCAACAACAAAAGAATGTTGTAACCTAAGGTTCTCATTCTGACATGTCACAGTTTTCTTTTTCACATTGTTTATCATGTCTCAAGCTTCTATGTTAATCCTTAACATCTGTAATTAGTTTAAAGCCTTGAGCTGGCAGAATTGTTACTGTTTAGTGGCATTTTTCTGGCTCTTCACATTCTCATTTCAAATGCTGTCCAGAACTTTGACTTTCATCTGTTTGAGGTCAATAAAATAAATACCAGTCAAGTATTGGGGTCAATGTGATTGACTTGCCCCTCTCCTCAAAGTTGCAGGCCTAATAACAAAGTTAAAAAGGATTATCTGTAATCAGTTTTAATTTCCTACACTAATGAACATATCTTAAATATCATTAGAATTAATCTCTTATTTGTGTAAGTCATTCGACTGTGGCCATGCTGGGGCACTGCCTTGAAAAGTTTTATTCGGACAACTTGACCCCCCCAGTAATACTTATTCTTTTTAAAGTCTGGTACTTGTACTATAGGTCTATTTTGCCAAACCACTGAGCTACAGGAACATAAACAAACCAACACAAGTTGTCATACAGTGGTGGGGTCAGATGCAAACACGCGCGCGCACGCGCGCACACACACACACACACACACCACATATATATGAGAAAAACACTGAGACATAGTTGAAAATGCACCAAAATATTTTTTTATATGATGATCTTAATTACATAGAATGAAATATAAAAAAAGTGGTGGCAACATCAAAATCTATGAAAATAGTGCCATAAAACTCTAGTTCCTCGTTTCAGAAAGTATTTTGTTATTTGTGTATTCCTCTCAACTCAATTTTGTTTAATATGTTACATTGCTTTTATTTTGTACTTGAAGCCATAAATGTTTTGAAAGCACATGGCTTCATCAAAATTACCATCAGTTATTTATTACATCTGTTACATGTGAAGGCACGTGGCTTAGTGATTAGGTTGTTGCACAGCCTAATCACTTGGCCACGATTGCTAGATCATAGGTTCGATTCCCAGACTGCGTGGTGTGTTGTGTTCTTAAGAAAAACACTTCATTTCACGTTGCTCCACTCCCCCTTTTGATTAGTGGGGAATGTTGGCTTGATCACCTAGCCAGTGGGGTGGTCAAAGGTTAAAACAATGCAAAGTGCATTGTGGCCAGTGATGTGTAACAACACCTGATAGCCTGGTCAGTTACATGATCATGCGATATATATGTTACCTGTGATTATTATGGACAAACTGTACTTTTCTTGTGAAAATAAGGAACAAATGAACCAAAATAAAAATAATTTTCAAATGCAGATGAAAAGAAATGAAACAAGCTTTAAAAAAACCTATACTATTTAAAAATAAACAATGGCCTTGGATAAATTAGTCACAAACAAAACATTACTGACCAATTTCATAGTATAAGCTTGGTATGAAAGTTAAGTGACACTGGTTTTTAGCAATAGTATCCTCTCAAAAGGTTAGCTCAGAACAGACAGAAGGACCATCACATTCTGCTAGCATCCAAAATAAATACAAATTTAAAAGAGAAAATTAGACCAAATAATACTATATTTATCCAAGCACTATAAATATGATGCATGGACTGGGGGGAGGGGATGAAGTGAAGAAAGATATAAATGCAAACACACAAGTGTATGGAAACTTGCTATAAAGAATATCGAAATATCAAAAATTAGAATAGAAAAAAATTTGTAGAAATGATACATGAATACACAATGAGAAAACAAATGAAATTGATTATGCATGTTTTACCACAAACCAATGACAGCATCACAACAGAACCAGCTGTTTTACAAACTTTCACTCATAGAATATATGAGACCCCAAAATAGTGAAAATACCTATCATACAAAAAAACAATGTAGTGTAGTAAGCCAAAACAGACATTAAAAAAGCTAAAATCCAAAATGATGATGGTGACTATAGATATTTCCTATGCAAGTGTTCAGTTAAATACATGGCTACAAGAAAAGTATACTACTTATTCAACACATAACACACAACAATAAAGTAAACAAAGTTAACATAGAGGAGAACCTATCAGGAACATTATAGAAGATAGAAGAGAATTTAATTAAATTGATTAACAGGTATCAATGTAAACGCCTGCCCAAACAATACATATTAAGTAGCTCTATGAAAGAATTAATAAATGTAACATTGCACTTCAAGAAATTCTGCTGATGGAAACAAACTACACAAATACTAACAGACTGAATGAGCAGTTCTATCCAGTAGCAGTGATAATATTGAGGGGAAATTGGACTTGTTCTGAATAGAGTGAGACTCTCAATCAAATCCTCTTCCCCCAAAATAATAAGAAAATATGCTATACAGCATTAAGTAAAAGAAAAGAATGAAAGAAAGGGCCTGCTTTAGCGAAATGGAAAACAAGGGATCCAAAAATAATAAAAGGGTAATAGCAACACATAAATAAATCATATCAGCTTAAGCAAGCAGAATTAGAAACATGAACACTTCTAGAAACATGGACACTTCTAGAAACATGAACACTTCTAGGAGAACAATGTATTTGAATCAAACACAAAAAGATTTTACAAGAACATTTTTCAAAATGAAAATACTGGGAAGGAATATGGAACAAAAACACTCAGCATAAAAAAAAGCCTGATGTATCAGAAATGAAGAGAAAAATATATTGGTAAATAATAATATTGCAAGCATGTCCCACTGTTACCAGTAAGTAATTCACCAACACATTAAGAACTACCAATAACTGAAAACCTCTGAGATAGACAAGCCCCCACCCCTTTCTGGCTGGGGCACCTGATAAGTACCCATAGCTTTATAGAGACAGCATTCAATAAACTTGTAAGCAGACTGAAAGAATCTTACACCTATATAGCTACTGAAAGTTAAAACATTAATTCTTCAAAACAAAATACTAGAGACACTCAAGGCTTGAAAAGCAGTGACATATTCTTTTGTACTCTAGGCACAAGGCCCAAAATTAGATCAATCCCAGCACACAACTGGTACTTAATTTATCAACCCTGAAAGGATGGAAGGCAAAGTCGACCTTGGCGGAATTTGAACTCAGAACTTAAAGACAGACGAAATACCACTAAGCATTTCACCTGACATGCTAACGTTTCTGTTAGTTCACCACCTTAAAGCAGTGACGTATTACAAGAGAGGCAGACAGGATGCTAGAAAGATATGTATGTCTGCAAAGAGCAGCTACTGGTGAACTAAGCTACTACAGAACACTGCAAAAATAAGAAAACAAACCTTAGCATTGCCTGAATCACTTTCTTGGATATAATTTATCCTTTACATGTTTCATTCGTTGGGCTGTGGACATGCTGGAGCACTGCCTTGAAGCGTTTTAATCAAGTAGATCGACCCCAGTACTTGTATTTTTTAAAAGTCTGGTACTTATTCTATTGGTCTCTATTTTGCTAAGCACTAAGTTATGGGGATGTGAACTGATCAGCACCAGTTGTCAAGTGGTGTGGGAAACAAACACAAGCACAAAAACACACATATATACACAATGGGCTTCCAGACAGTTTCCATCGACCAAATTCACTCACAAGGTATTGGTTGACCCAGGACCATAACTGAAGACACATGCCCAAATTGTTACACACTGATACTGAACCCATAACTACATGACAAGCTTCTTCACTATACAGTCATGCTTGCACCTATGCCAAGAAATAAAGCACACCCAAGAGACAGTATTCATTATATGTCAAAATGGAAAACTATATAACTACAAGGCAGAAAGAAGGTAACTAAAATCAGCCCTGTATCTATAAGAAGAGAAATATTCCAAAGAGACTCATTATTCCTTCTAGTCTTTTGCAAATCTCTGGCTCCATTAACAAATCTGTTGAATGAAACCATCTCTGGCTATAGACACTATGAGCGAACTATAAACATATCCCTTCTATATGGATGACTTCAAAATATTTACAAGAAATGATATCCAGTTGGGAATCTAGTAAAAACTGTTCATAAATTCAGTGAAGACATAAAAGTAAGAGATTATACAAATGTGTCAAAGCTACAATAAGAAGCAAATTAACTGAATGTGAGAACATTAAGTTAGAAATAGATACCAAAATCAAAGAATTAAACTAGAATTATACATAAAAGTATTTGGGAATAGATGAAACAAAATAAAACATACAAAAATGAAGGAGAAAAATTAGAATAGAATATTGTTGAAGAGTCAAACTTGTATAGAAAATTGAACTCAATGGTAACCATGTCAGTTATAAATTATAACTTAAATAATGTAAACCAGAAATTAAATTGAGTGAATAGCTTAAACAGAGAAATCAGTAAACTACCAATAGTATTCTGATACAGATTGACTATATCTGCCTGCACACAAAGAGAGTGGGATATTATTTGAATAGAAAACTATGACAAAATAACAACAGTGAATGGAGAAAAAAATTTTGTAGTAAACAAAGGGAAAACAAATAGTGTAATAGGGAAACTTGAATAAAAATATTTCTATCTATACAAGGAAACAGAGTACAATATGTAAACTAACTACACTAAAGACAAGATTTAGATAAGTAGAAAGAAAACAAATTATTAAAAAAAAACAAAGCAAAAACAAACAGAGGGCAAAATCAAAATGGTATTTGAAAATATACTGAAGAATAAGTGGTGAGAAAAGCCACTCCATGGGCAATACCCATCAAAACTGGTAAGAACAATAGACCAAGTAAGCTAACACTAGCTCTGAGCTAAAAAGAGAAACAGAAGGTCTGATCTTAGTTGTAGAAGAGCAGTGCTTAACAACAACCAACTATACTACAAAAATAAAATAATGAAAAAGATGCTAAAATCAAATGCAGGTTATGCAACCAATACAATGAGACAATTGACCCCATCATTTCCAGCTACCCAGTCCTTGCCAAGTCAAATATATTCATAGACAAGATTGAATTGGCAGCTGGGCAACATGCCAATATTTCATATACAAATATAAACCAAAAACAATACATGACAACAACATGTCCATTATCATCTGGAACATGCATTTCATTACTGCCTTATAGATCAAAGCAAGCTATTCAGGTAGTTAAAGACTTGAACAAAAATGTTTGTGTTCAGATAGACATCTTGAACTTTTCTGACAAAAGCATTGCCTAAAAAGAGGTGGAGATCTTGAAATAAGTACAAAGATCTTGACATAAGTAGAATGTGGGGGATGGAATTAAAATCATTACCAATGATTTTAATTTATCTCCTTAAGCACTTGAGGAGATAAAAATAAATGAGTTGTACAAAAAATTTCAGACTATACCAGGGTTCATTTCATTACACACAGTCAAAAAGATAACCTTATTACGTGTGGGCCTCATTTTATATAAGGTACTTTAAATTCAGTTGTACAACTCGGATAATACAATCGCCACTCAATGAAATAAAACCTGTACAATACATACTCTTTCTCATCAATACACAATACAAACACCAACATAACCTCACCCAACAATACAATGTCAATAATTCATACAAATCCAACAGTGAAACACATAACACCAGTCACACAGAACATATGAAACAACAATCCACAACCGTCAAAACACAACTTGCCTTGTATATATTCAATAAAGTAGATATTAAAATAACACCAGAAATAAGACACTCCATAATGCAGATCTGCATACCCACCCCAAAAATGGCAATATTTGGACCTTTTTTACATTGGCAATAATACTCTCTGGTTTAAGGTGGTGAACTGGCAGAATTGTTACCACACTGGGCAAAATGTTTAGTGGCATTTCATTCATCCTTTTGGGGTTGATGAAATAAGTACCCAGTTGAGTGCTGCGGTCGACGATATCATCTTATCTCCTCTCCCAAAATTTCAGGCCTTGTGCCTAAATTTGAAATCATTATTACTCCCTGGCTCACTGATTGGAAATACCTCAAGTCTGCTACCAGTTATTGTAGACAGTTGTTACATCCATAGCAAACATGTCTAGGGAAGACCACAGTCATAGTGATTTGCTTCTTCTCTGGCTCATTTAGTAGGCTTTTTGGGGTGTTTTTTTTTACCAATTAGTTGACTTGTGTATTTGGTTATTTTGGCTTTTATTTGTTTTGGCACTGCCAAACCTATCCACCTTTTTGGTAGTGGTGGGTCAAATCACTTACTCCGATCTATTCATCTTTGTTGGTTGCACCGTTAGGCCATTTTGAACACTTTCTGGTCATCCTTGGTATCTTCCTTATTTGAGGGATTGGGGAAAGGGTTGCTATGCCTGTAGATTTAGGTGCTTCTTCTTATTTTTGGTCTCAGCAAGAATTCTTCATGGTGTATTTCTTTATATTCTGTTTAGTCCACTCTGTCTTTATTTATAATTATAGTAGAAGTTATTGTGTTGTTACTGGAGTTGCTGCTGAGACTGCTGTTCATGTTGCGATTAAAGCAATCAGGATGTTTGTAGCAACAGAGGAGAGGTGGCACTCTGCCTTATCTTCTCCACATATTGAGGTGGTCTGTTTTAACACAAACGTATCACTTAAGTTCTGCTGAGGTAACTGGAGTCCTATTATTTGACTGATACTTCTACTATTTCCATCACACT
>NC_142933.1:41069680-41104680 GCF_046866305.1 Octopus bimaculoides | reverse complement strand
TGGCGATAACTATTAATTTCCAGTACCGCTGCCGTAGTCTCCTTTAGAGAGACTTAGAAATATTAATAACTCTATTATATGTATATATATATATATATATATATATATATATATATATATATATATATATATATATATGTATGCATGTATGTATGTATGTACACACAAGAAATTTGGAGAAAAAAATCCTCATCCGTTTGTCCTTAGGAACATACCATGGTTAGTAAGAAAGAGGGTAATAAATAAAGAGAGCAGAAATATAGTAATAAAGAAGGAAAATAGAAGAATTAATGTAAAAAAAAAAAAAAGAAAGAAGTAAAGAAAACAGAGGAGAGAAAGAAGGTTAGAAAGATCATCTAGAATTTGATTTCTTTACTTTTAGTAAGAAAAATCTATCTGAAATTAGTATAGTGTTTAAAGAAGTCTTTGAAACATATCTCTAATGAGTATCTTTTTTGAAATACATACCTTCTTTCCTATAAAACCCATTTCCTTTCTAAACGTATATATTCTTAATATTTTACAGTTTCTTTTTGAAAACTTGATCATATTTTTTTTATTATTTCTTGATCATGTTTTTTTTTTGTTATTTCCTTTGGTTCATATTTTTGGGATAATTTATTAGTTTTTGTTTTTTTAACTTTATACATTCTATATTCTTTCTATACAAGATTGGGATGGAGAATACTATAAATTTGAAATTTTTTTGTCAATGGTATGAAGTAAGTGTTCCATAATTGGATCCACATCATAATGTTAACTATTCAAACACAATGCAAGAAGATTTGATACAATTTGAATAAAGGCACAATGTGACGCTAGTGTCAAGATAAAATCGCATAACCTTTGTTGCAGTAATGCGGTACTTTAACTATTCTTTTGCATTGACTACCTGTTTTTTTGTCCTTTACAAGTTTTTTTTTTTAAATAACAAAAATAAAACTGCAGTATAAAAAAGAAATAGATCTCACAGCTCAATTATATCTCAACGATAAGTAGAGAGAACGGGAGGGAGAAAGAGAGGGAGGGGGAAGGGGAGGGAGAAATAGAGATTTTATTTCCGAAAAGAGAAAAAAGAGGCAATTTGGGAAAAGGGTTAGGTTCATTATGTTGTCATTGAAAATGTCTTCCAAGATGTCACTTAAATTGATATATATATATATATATATATATATATATATGTATATGTATTCTATCTCTCTCTCTCTCTCTCTCTCTCTCTCTCTCTCTCTCTATATATATATATATATATATATATATATATATATATATATCAACCAATTTATATGTAAACTTTTACTTTATAACTGAAGAGAAGAATGCTACCTTTAGATAATAAAATTGTAATAATGGGTGACCAATCACAGTCGGTCTACATGTTTCATATTATTGAGTTGATCTATGTGTTGAAGAATGACCCTCTGCCCATCACCTATGATGCATATTATTGTCTCATTAGCTCTAAGATTTGCAGAAAAGATGAAGAGGTATGATACAATAAGAAGAGACACTGAAAATTTAGCCATGACAGGAAGCTCCGTAATAGCTGAAATTCTTTTCTTTTAAGCAGCAGATGGTCCCTATTCTGCATCCAGTATTTTTCTTCTGTCTTATAAAAATAACGTATGAATGTAGATTTGCATCTTCAAATGAATTTATTCATGATTTCAATTAAACTAATGTTTCTTTTCTATAACTTTTAACCACGTATGATACGATATAAAAGTTATAAAATAGAAAAGCAACGATTCAGGCTGATATCAAAACTAAAGAAATACTTAATAAAATTCTATTATTGTATGTACTCAACACTTAATCTACTATTTGATGCCATACAAAATAATGTACTACAAAACAATTTATTTGAAAGTCATTATATTAGTGACAAAGATATTTTGTTCTAAATAAAAACCTTTATTGATAGTAAAGTAATCTTAGCATTGTTGATGTAATAAACCAAGAAATAATTCAAGTTACATGGTTAGTGTTGAAAATAATCATTTTCTAAATTACTAATTCTGGTAAAAAATGGCAAAAGAAACTACAATGAAATTTTTATCAAAATTAATTAGATAAGGAATGCAGTGCTGAGTGAGCTTGATCTTTAAATAACAATATAAGAAAACCTCAGATATCTTTCAGTTTCACTGCACCTCCTCAGCAAGCATAGTTGAACCATTACAATAGATCTTTGAATGACTAGAGAAGTATATAATCACAATATCATAACCCTAAACAATGACTTAAAACAGGTGGGGATGTCTTTTGCATAACAACATAGTAGGCACTAGCATAAACATATCAGTCAAGGAATTTTAAATAATTGAAATTACAATCTTTAATTTATAAACATCATTTTGTATTCATTTTTCAAAATTCTATTTATTTTGTCAGTCATTTTAAGATTCACAGTAACAGTCAGACAATGCTTTGCTAATGTGGTCCAATATGAACAAACTTGTCAAGAGTTGTTACTGTACTGCTAAATATTGGACTTGCTTTCCACTGCATTCTATATTTGCCATATTTCCCAGCACTGAATATAATCCCACCTTGCGGACACACCCTGATTTTGAAATGAAAATTTTTGAAGAAAATCATAAATAAAAAAAACAGTCTTGGCATTTTTACATATTTTACCAAGATGTTTTGCTTGTGGCACAACAACATATAGATCTAGTTATAGTCTATTTTATTTTCGTTTTCCAGCATGAAATCTGTAAGTTTGGTATGGAAAAACTTCCTGTGAATTAAAATTGGCTTATGAAGAATGTGATCTTCATCCTTTAGGATACACACTAAATTTTTCAATTTTTTTAAAAGAAATATCTCTCTTTTACCTCTTTTTTTCATACTTGTTTCAGTCATTGGATTGCAGCCATGCTGGGGTACCACCTTGAGGAAATCAACCTCATAAATTATTTTCTTCCCAAGTGTGGTATTTACTCTATCAGTCACCTTTGCTGAACCACTAAGTTATGATGGATGTAAAGAAACTAACATCAATTGTCAAGTGCTATAATAGAACTAACACAAAGACAAACACACATGTATGTATGTGTGTTTATGTGTGTACATATGTATGTATATATATATATATATATATATATATATATATATATATATATATATATATATATATATATATATATATATATATATATATACATACATACACACACACACATACTCACAGATACAAAATATACATGTGTGTATGTGTATATATAATATGTATGTATGTGTTTGTGTGTGTGTGTGCCTACCAAATTCACTGACAAGGCATTGGTCAGCTGAGGGATATAATGGAGACACTTGTTTCCCAGGATGCTGCACAGTGGAACTGTCCCTTAAACTACAGGTTTGCAAAGTGAGTTTCTTCACTTAAACAATGGCTATTCTTGTTATTAAGTGTGTAATCTTTATTCCAAGTTTTGGCTTGTGACATCATGTACACTAGCATTCACTTTATTATCAATATCCCTTCGTAGTCACTCTTTATGAACACCACTCTCTGTTCATTCACAAAAGTCTTATATACTGTTCATCATTTAGAAAACTATTATTCTTAATTAACATTACTTGATTTACTGCATCAAGTATGTTAGTATCCTCTTTACCAAGTTTGACTACAACAAGAGTTGGGTATTTTCCCCTCAAACTTTTACTGACTGCTATTGAATCCTAACAATATTTTTTCTTAAATTCTTTCCAAAATGATGCTTTCCAATTGGTTAAAAAATACCATTTAGATTAATATTAGAAGAAAAATAATAGAATTAGATAATTATCTCCCATATTTTCTTAGTGAGTTTTCTATCTATCTGTGCATAGTGAATCCATATATCTAGGAAGCTGGGAAGTAATACTGCAGCCTACTTGTGGTAACCATAGTTACAAGGCTACTGGTAGTCATTCTGCCAATGCTTATTGCTAGAGTTTGATTTACAGTCAATATATATATAATATATATATATATATATATATATATATATATATATATATATATCAGTATGTATATTTCAGTTATACATACATATCAATACTGATCATTTTCCCTAAATCCATAAATGATCAATTATACATGCACTACCCTCCCTTTCTCTTCTTTTCTTCCTTTCAAATATTACTGATAACCATCCGCACTCTAAACAATTGCATGTTTGTTTATTCCTATATAAACTCCCACCTGTTCAGTTGCATACACTGAAAATTAATGAAGGTTAATGATGTTCCTTTTATCACTCCAGGTAAGATGCCAGTACAAGAATAGAATATGATTGTAATGAAGAATGAAGACGTATTCAAAATTAGCTATATTCTGTACTAAGCAAACTACAAAGAAACGGTGTGTTTTGTGTCTTCTCTTTACATAATTTAATAGACCTGAGTCTTAAATGTATATCCCAATAAAATACAGAATACAATAATATAATAAAATCTCTATAAAAATTTATAGTCTTTTGACCAAGGTATAAAATCTCCATGTTCTCCCCACTCTTTAACATACCATTAATTGCTACATCCAAATGTTTTATTAAAACAATCTATTGTGTTACACTGATGGCCATATGCCTATTCAGTTGATGCTGCATTAACATATTTGCTCATTACTGTATGAGAGTGAATATGAACCAGAATCTTCTGGAAAATTTTATTTTAAAATGGGACCAATATATATTTTAAAATTATATAAACTGAATGGCATTTTCAAACAGGATTTACTTTTCTTGAATCCCTGCAATGCAAAGTTATATATGTTTTCTATCCATTTCATTTGGATCTGACAAAGCATTAAGAAAGAAATTAAATGTTTGGAAATCCTTGAACAATTGAAATCATTTATATTAAATCTATAATGCAAAAATAAATTACATTTTTAAATGGGAAACTTATACAGATTTTTAAGAAATATGAATTGCAGGCATAAGAATGTGGGAGCATCATGATCTCAAGTGCAGGTGAAAGATCCCCAAAATATTCAATGTCTTTTCCTATATATTTGTTTTTATATTAGGGTGACCTTCCCCTAGAGACATCCTCACTTCTAGTGATCTTCCAGCATGCCAGACACCAATCTCTAGGCTTTCTGAGGACATGTACTATTGGAGGTATTGCTTTAGTCATGACCATGCATCTTTTATATATATATATATATATATATATATATATATATATATATATATATACGCACACACACACACAAAAATATATACATATAAATATCTATAAGGAGTACTCCATCGGTTACGGCAATGAGGGTCCCAGCTGATACGATCAACAAAACAGCTTGCTCATGAAATTCACGAGCAAGTGGCTGAGCACTCCACAGACACATGTACCCTTAACGTAGTTCTCAGGGAGACTCAGTGTGACAAAGTGTGTCAAGGCTGGCCCTTTGAAATACAGGTACTACTCATTTTTGCCAGCTGAGTGGACTGGAGTAATATGAAATAAAGCGACTTGCTCAAGGACACAACGCATCACCAGGATTGAACTCACAACCTTACAATCATGAGTTGAATGCCATAACCACTAAGCCATGTGTCTTCACATAAATATCTATAATATATATACACACACATATATATGTATATTAAAAAATATATATATATAATATATATAATAATAGGTGCAGCATGGTTGTATGGTAAGAAGCTTGCTTCCCAATCACATGGTTCTGGGTTCAGTCCCACTGTGTCTTGGGCAAGTGTCTTCTACTATAACCTTAGGTCGACCAAAGCTTTGTGAGTGGATTTGGTAGACAGAAACTGAAAGAAGCCCATCGTGTATATATCTATGCATTTGTGTGTATGTCTGTGCTTGTCCCCACCACCATCACTTGATTTGTTTGTCTAAAGGTGATGCTCCAGCATGGCCGCAGTCAAATAACTGAAACAATTAAGTGAATAAATGAATATATGTATATATATATATATATATATATATATATATATATATATATATATATATATATATATATATATATATCTTGGGAATAGAAATTTCCCTTATGAATTTTTTTTTACACACTGACTTCCTGATAAAATTCTTGTAAAAGATTTTTATCCTTTTTTGAATTTATTAATCAAATATATATATATATATATATATATATATATATATATATGTATACATACATACATGTGAAGATGCATGGCTCAATGGTTAGAACTTCGGGTTCACAATCATGAGGTAGTGAGTTTGATTCATGTACCAGGCTGTGTGTTGTGTTCTTGAGCTAGACACTTTATTCCACATTGCTCTGGTTCACTCAACCCTTGAAATGAGCTACAACGTCACTGGTACCAAACTGTATCAGTCTTTGCCTATCCCTTGGATAACATTGGTAGTGTGGAGAGGGGAGGCTGGGATGCATGGGCAACTGCTTGTCTTCCATAAACAACCTTGCCCAGGTTTGTGCCTCAGAGGGAAACTTTCTAGGAGCATTCATGACTGAAGGGTGTCTTTACCCGTTTTCATACACACACCCACACCCACACACACATGTATATGACTGGCATCTGTAAGCTTTCATCAAGCATATTCCAAGATTATGACTGAAGGAACTTGCCCATGGTGACATACAATGAGCTTGAACTCAGAACCAAGTAGCAGTAAAATGAACTTGTTAACTACGCAACCCTGTTGTGCCTAGTTTACTGTTTCTTAAAGTGATAAATGTAAACACTATATCAATTACCCTACTCTTATATCAATATACACAACAATATCTATTTATTAAATTGATGCCCGAGTGATGTATATTTTCTGCATCAGACATATGTGAAGGCATTGTTTTCAAAGAATATTCTTATATTAATGGACACAAATTTGCATTTTTTTTTTGTGTTTGATATGAAAATAACATAGGATGGACTATTGATTGTAATTTGATACTTACCACTATTAATGCTACAAAATAGACCCAGTCCCAAAATGAGTGTGCATCCTGTACATAGTACATAATGTTTACCCAGCTCTCTAGACTTATAACCTGCAACAGAAGAAAGAGAGAATGAGAGACATAAGGACTTGCAATGAATATTTATAAGAAGTTGATGGATGAATATTTATGCGGTGAACTTCTGAATATTTATAGGGCACATGCATTCATAATATACATACATATGTATACTCATAGACACATTTACATACACACGCACACACACACAAGCACATGAATACACACACACACATGAATACACACACACACATACACACACACAGATATATATATATATATATATATATATATATATATATATATATACAATAGTCAGATATATAGATGAGTTCACACATATAATATGGAACATTGCAAAATGTCTGCTCAGGCAATTCTAGTTAAACAATAAAATTTCATTTCATCATGAAATTCGATACAGATAACTGGTTAACTGAACAGCTAAAACTGCTTTAGTAGCTATTGAAAATTTTTATTTTTGACAGGATTTATTAATTTGCATACGCAAGCCACACACACACTTACAAAGAAGAGAAAGAAAGGCATAAGATTTTAGACTTTTAGACTCCAAAAAAATTTCAAACAAAGAATCCAAATAATATATGCTTTACTATATCATAAAAGGAGATTCATGTGATGTAAAATTCTAAGAACAAAGTATCTCCCTTCTTTTAGAACTGTATAAAGACAGCAATTTGGAAAATATCACCTTTGTAGGTTATCTATGCATACAACTTGGCTTATAGCCTATAATTATAGCTAACCAAAAAAGGATCATCTATGTAGTTGTTCTCCTTGATATAAATAGTGGCCTAATCTTCCTCAAAATCACACACACCTAACATCTTGAAAAAGAAAGACACATGTAGTCCTAGATACAAGTAGTCCTAGAGACAACGTAGTCCGAGATATCTTTGAAAAGACAGATAGGGTTATGGTTATGGCTAAAACATCCTTGATCATATGTTTACTTAATCAAGGCTGACCCGAGGCTAAACAACAAAAGCCTATGGCTGTATTGTTTATTCTGAAATAAAGTTCAGTGTTTAGGATATTATCCAGTCTTCTGTTTAGAATGGATTTATTCCAGTGAGCATTGATTCTCAAACTGACAAATACCAGACCCCCATCCAGACTATTAACAAAATATTTGCTCCTCTAGGAAGTCATGCCTACTTCTTATGACAAACACTGCCATACAGAATCTATGATCAGTGAAAAATGCAGTAAATCATATTGTTTACTGTCATATATAAAGAGTGATCAGAGAAGAATTACAAATTAGTTTAACATCAGACACAAACTATTGTCTTTGTGAAGGTAATTCTGGAAATATTTCATATTTAATAACGTTAAGGAGATCAGAAAACTGAATGATTTTGAGAACCAAAAAACATTTATAAGTTAATATAAACATTTGTCTATGACTGAGAACAATGAATCTTAACCTTTTAACATTCAGATTATTTGTCGAAAGCAATGCTTATTTATTACCATTGTTTTAAATTAATCATGCGTTATCTTGTAGCTTTGAGATTTTGATGAGGTAACTGTTTATTCTAAGATTGATATTGTAGGGTTGGCATGAGAGGTGAGATCTGACCAGTTTTGAACATAAAACAGGTAGAATATTTGGGTTGCATATGGCTGGTTTAAATGCTAAAGGGTTTATCTGCCTTCTTTGCCGCTTGTTGGGAAAATAGAAAATTATCCTATCATATATGATATGGTGGGTATATAGATAAATACAAGTCAGCAAACTACATTGTTAAAATTCAGATATAAAAGTCTGAATTTTCACATCTACACAACCACAGACATTCAAAAAACTAAATTATAAAGAGGCTGTAGGCTTTTATTGGGTCATCTCATAAATAATTCATTTTATATACTTGTGTTATTTTTCAAAATTAAGATTAAAAAAATTCTTTTTTAATCTAAAATATACTCTCCTTCATTTTCTACAATGCTCTTCCATCTATCTGGTAGACTTGCAAGCCCCCCCCCCCCCCACCTCTTCCAAAACTTACTTGTCTGTGATGAAAAACACTCCTCCATTACTGTTCTGACTACATCTACAGAATTCATATATTTTCCGTCTAAATGATCTTGAAGACTGCTAAATAAATGATAATCAGATGGGGCAATGTCCGTTGAATATGGTGGGAAAGGTGTCGTTTCCAATTGAAACTGCTCCAGCCTTTGGAATGTCATCCTCATTGTATATGGCTGAGCATTATCCTGATGGAAGAACACCTTTCATGTTGAAACCAAAGGTGGTTGTTTTTCTTCTAGCGCAGATGTCAATGAATGGTTAAATGACCAAATCCAAGCTTCTCTGCTAGTTTCTAAACAGTTACAATGGGATTTTGCTCCACCAAGGTTTGCAGGGCGTCCTTGTCGAGCTCTACAGATCTTCTAGGATTAGGTTCGTCTTCAAGACTGTAATTTTTGGCTCAGAATTTCTGTAATCACCATTGACACTGGCTTACGCTTATTGTCCAATCCCCATATACTGCATTAATATTCCTCACACTTTCTGTTATGCTGTTGTCTTTATTGAACTCATAAAACAAAATATACCGAATATGCTCCTTTGTCATTTATATTATAGCTTTGAAAAAAGTAACTGGTAAACTCGAACTACACTCTTCAAAACTTGCACTAAGGTAAAATTACTACCTGCTTTTATAGCAAGTTGATGCAGGCAGTTTATTCTGTTCCCTCCAACTTTTAGTTCATGTAATTGAAAAAACAGCTTTATTTATGAGATGAGCCAATATGAATATTCTCCTTCTGTGATGAGAAAAAAATCATTCTTGAAAAATTTTGTGATTTTTCTAAAGAAAATTACAAATCCTTGTTAATAACTAATCTTCTCTTGCCCAGATAAAAAATAAAAATGAAAGATTTATAAAAAGTGACTTGGAATTATTCATTCAAATTTTTTATATTAGAGAATAAATAAAAAAACTTATTTCGTATGAAAGTTTCTACAAAACTAGTTAGCATTATTTAATTGATTGCTGATGGTTTCTTTAAATAACTGCCAGAATAATGTAAATATTTATATTCTTTGCTAGTACTCTAGTGAACATTTTGCATTTACTTTTTGCTTTTTTACTCATCAAGCTTAAAACAATATTTTAAAAAAGCTAAAAGTACAAAAAATAACAAAACAAAAAATTATGTAATTGATCAAAAGATGAAAACAAAAGCAAAACAAAATCACTATCCCCAAGCTATGTCCCTGATAGAAATATTGATTTTGGAGTTTAATTGAAAATTGTCACCTCAAGTTGGTATGAGTTGATTAAAAAAAAAAAGGAAAATAAATATAATAAAAATTTTTAAACAAATCTAAAGGGGTGCTGGTGGGGGAAATAACCTGCTGCTAAGCTCCAAGAACTAACAACACTTTGCTAAATAAACAATAAAAATGATTTCATTTCAGCATTTAAGGGTCAGTCATATCCAATAAGAGCTAATACAATGAGTGAAATTTGTTTCATGGAATAGCTTTTTAATTTGATGCTAATGAAAAGACATATTTTTGCATGTCATAGGAAAATGAAATCTATGCTAACAACTGGTCCCACATGTATTAAACAATAATTTCTATAGTTTGCTACTGTAACTGCTTCACAGCATTGCTTAATTATTGCTACATGTGTAATTATTGCTACATGTGTAATTATTGCTACATGTGCTATGGTCTATAATTTTGTTACTATTTCAGTACAGCACAGCACAGTGTTGCTAGCTACTCCACTATTCTTTGACTTGTTTCAATGATTAGACTGCGGCCATGCTGGGGCACTACTTTGAAGAATTTTAGTCAAATGAATTGATCCCAGTACTTTTTTTTAAGCTCAGTACTTTTTTCATTGGTCTCTTTTGATAAACTGCTATGACACTTAGACATAAACCCACCAATATTGCAAACACACACACACACACACACACACACACACACACACACACACACACACACACACATTTACACATATATATGACAGGTTTCTTTCAGTTTCTCTCTACCAAATCCACCCACAAAGCTTTAGTTGGCCCAGGGCTATAGTGAAAGACACTTGCCTAAGGCGCCAAGCAGTGGGACTGAACCTAGAACCATGTGGGTGGGAAGCAAACTTCTTACCGCATAGTCACTGCATATATTTCTATACTTTGCCTCCATATATTTCTACACTGTCTTCACAACATTGAAAATTATTGCTTTATGCACATGTTGCTGAAATGTATTAATTTTGTTACTATATCTACACATTATGGCTAACTGCTGCTACATGTGTTGAGTAGCATTTTTATATTTTTCTACTTTTCTGTACAGATTTGTTAATTACTGGTACATGTGCTGATTGTTCCTCAATTCACTGATTGCTAGCTGTAATTACCCATACTTGTTATGTAGTTAAGCGTTCATACTTACAGTGAGTTGTAACTCTTTAGATTCATTAAGCAAACCTATGTTCTCAGACATTCTAGATGTGACCAACACATCTTGTTTTCATACATGGTATATCTAAGATGGAAGGGTGGAATTTCCAGATGATTTGGCTGATATTTTCAGCAGAGTGAGCAGATATCATGCAATGGGTTTCTCATAGGTTTATCCTAGACTGTGTAGTGTATCTATACTTCTTAAATGGCCAACTCTTAGTTTTTGTTATTGTTGTTTGATCCTCAGATCAATCCTGGTTAAACAGATTTATGACCAAAGGCCTTTCTACCATGACCAACCCATCTTTTTGTGTATCTAAAACCATGCTGGTCAATTCTACCTTTTTTTCAAGATGGTACATTGTAATTTAAAAGGTGTGTAGTTAGGGTTAGTGCACTCATGATAGTAAGATCATAGTTTCAATTCCAGGTAAAGATGGTGAGTTACATTCTTAAACAAAATATTTCATTTCATGTAGATGCAGTCCACTCAGTTCCAGCAATGGCTGGGTAGTTAACTCTGTAATTAACTGATGCTCCATTTAGAGGTGAGTGTTGTAATCTTGGTTGCTTGTATTTTTATTTATAATATTCGTTAGTATTCTAGTGAACACTTTGCATTTACTTTTAGTTATCTTACTCATCAAGCTTAAAACAATAAAATTTTTTAAATGCTTTAACTTTGGCCCCAGACAGATCAGATCCTAAGGGTGTAATTTAAGAGAATTTGGCTGCTATTTCTTGTAATTCAAATAAACATATAGAGGCTCCACTACAAGCTCTTAACTGTCAGTGCAATGATTTTTACCCCTTTTTTATGAGGAGGTAATGAATAAGACCAACTGGTGTTACAGCACACCAACATCTTTTTTAAAATGTTATTATATAATAAGCAAATGTTAACATTATTTTAAAACAGAAACAGGTGCACACATCACACTTTTCTGCAGAGGGATACAACACATGCACTGCTGTGGTGCATTAATGACATATCCTGGTATTTTCTAACTTCACTGACCACTCAAAGTACTTGCATGCATGACAGTACAGTGGTTGGAAATGTCTGTGTTAGTGTGTATATTGTAGTTCGTTAACAGTACATATTTTATTGAAGTTGCTAGCTGATGTTAAGTTATTATTGAAGTTCAAAGCCTGTGACTATTCTTTGGGTCAACCTCTAATACCCATGCACAAAGCCTAAAAGCAGTCTTGTTCCATGAGGCTCATCTCTTAGAAAAAAGTCTCACAATTGCTTGAATTCTGAGATTATACATCCCTCCCTGGGCCACAAAGCAGTCATGTTCCATGTTACCAAATATCTCTCAGAAGCTATTCTGAAGTTACTTTCACTTTTGTTATGCTCTGTTTTACTATGCAGACAAGAATTTATGTGTTGAATTAATATTGTATTCAATAGTTTGATATAAAGTCATGTATAACCAAGTAATGGTGTGTCTAGGTGCATCAAAGAACAGTATAGATATAAAAGATGTTTTGCAATATGAAGGCCAGTTGCAACAAAAGGGATAATTTTGAGACTAACTTTTTAACACTTGTTTAGCTGTAGTTGTTAATATTGCTCCGTTTAGTCCTGACTGTGAAAACCAAAAGCAATCCAAAGAAGCTATAAAAACTTGGTTGTGATCCACAAATTTTATCATCTAGACAAAGATAAATTTTGAACAAATGCTATAAGGGGATTTACTGGGACTTATATTACCCAATCCTGAAGGCATAAGTTTCTATGTCAACCTGAGCATGATTTGAACTATAAATTTACGCCACTGCCAAAATTGTCAGTTAGCCAGGTTACTACACTCTTCAATTAAGCCATCAAATTATCATCTTAAATATCAGATTTAATTATATATGGGACAGACTGTAGTTCTTTGGTCTCAATGGATAATGGAATCTAATACTTGTCTGAAATGGCTTTTTTCATTAAAAAAAAGTAATAAATAAATAAAACATAATGGATAAAAAAAAATTTATCTAGTAGTATTGTTTGTTCATAGAATATTATGCCAAGCCTAATTTGTGCCAGAATTATTTTGCAGACACTTTAACGTTTACTAGAGATTAAACCAACTGAAGCCAAATAAAGATAAATGATTAATACATACAAAATGAAAGCGAAAAACATTCAGTCTAAGATGATTCTGGCTAACCTAGTTGAAAACTGGGTAACTTTTTCATTTCATGGCAAAGTAATTAGAGTGAAATAAGTACATAGGAATAAAAAATTATCCCAACAATTCTCAAGAAATATCAGAGTTAGTAAAACAATCAGAAAAGAATAAAAGTCAAACTTTGAAATTAATGTAAGAAAATAACTTACCTGAAAAATGGCAACCCATGCTAAACCTATGTTATCAAAAGATATTGCCCCCCTAAATGGATTTTTGTCCCCCGTTTCACAGCTTGTGTAATACTGATTCCAGTTGACACAAGAATCATTTGCAGGATTATTGTTATTGTTGGCCTTGGCACTTGCATTGCACTTTATACCTTCATAAGAAAATAAGGGTAAATTCGAACATTTTCGCATTCCTGATTCACCAGGTTTACTGCAAATGTAGTCTCCAAACCGAGGTTTGTAATATGGGCTCACATTCATTTTTCTGCAAATGAGAAGAAAAAAAGGCAAAAATGAGAAAAATGAGAAAAGAAAATAATAAATAAATGAATAAATGAATAAACGAAGGCAAGCAGAAAGACATTTATTTTTCATAAAATTATCTTGGAACATGTGAATTTAATTGGAAATTTTGAAATTCTGAATCAATATTAAAATATTTAAAGCAAGATACACTTTAAGAACAATATATTAACAATTAATGAATATTTGTATTGAAGGAAAACACACCAACTGTCTATTTTTCACAAGAGGATTCTCAACTGGCAAGTAACAAGGAAAAATGAGGAAATGCCTATAGGGTTTGTACATAAGAATGGCAAATGGTTTTCATAAAATATGTCCAGTATTGTTCCAATAATTATCCAGAATATGGAACTGTACTGGTATTGAGCAACATGTAGGTGGGTTAGGATTACAGAAGCCATCATCATTTAATGTCTGTTAAATGTTTAGAAATGAATAGAAATCATAAATCCCCTGCAGGATAGATATCCTTATTGTTCAACTGCTGAAGCACCAAACTTTAGATCGTGTTTCACTGAGTCCAAATTTTGTCAAAGATGTCATTGCTGTCTGTTAATATTTGCACAATTAACTTAATCAACTTAGATAACCTAATCAACTTTGATTTTTTTCAAACTAAGAGTTTCCTGTTGCACACTTGGTAATAGTTGATATCTGGATATTGAGAAATAAAAAAAACAAAACAATCTGAGAAAATGGCTATGGTATACAAGACTTGTGAGAAAGGGGTCTAGCTAGTTCATTGATTTTGGGGTCCATGATTATCTGACATGTTCTTACACTTCCTTTACCCCCCTCTATAAAAATAAAAAGTAAAAAAATTCCAAGTTCTTCTTGAATAATAAGAACTTATTTCATTGAACCTGAAAGGATGAAGGGCAAAGTTGACCTCAGCAGAATTTGAATCCAGAATGTAATGACAGGTGAAATGTTGCTAAGCATTTCTCCCGATGTGCTAACGATTCTGCCAGCTCACCAGCCTAAGATTAACGATTTTTTAATGGGAGAGAGCAAATCGATTATATAATCTCAGTCCAAACTTATTTTTTCAATCCTGGAAAGGATGGCAAGCAAAGTCAGCTTCAATGGATTTGAGCTCAGAATGTAAAGAGCCAAAACAAATACCCCAAAGCAGTTTTTCCAAGGCTTGAATGCTTCTATCATTCCACTTCTTTAAGGCAAATATCATAAGGCATTTTGTTTGACAATAATAATGATGACTAAGACAGTGATAATTGTGAAGAAGAAAAAGATAAAGAACAATAGAAAAGAAAAACTTGATTGAACTCCGAAACAAAACCTAAGAAAATAAAGAATTAAGAGAAGTGAAAAATAAAAAATAAAACCTAAAAAGTATAATGGTAATGTTGATGATAATAAAAGTAACAACAACAGCAACAACAATAATGATAATAATAATAATTAATGAGAAATTGAAGAAATAGTTTTTTCAGATTAACTGCCACTACAAAGTTTCTGCAATAAATCTACGGATAGCAACAAGAAATCAAAACTGTGCCGGTGCTTTACTCATCATTTGTTTATACATTTTGTATAATTTCTCCATTATATATATATATATATATATATATATATATATATATATATATATATATATATAAGTATGTATGTATATATATATATGCATATATACATACATACATATGTATGTATGTACATATGCATGTGTATATATGTATGTGTGTATATATGTATATATATATATATATATATATATATATATATATATATATATATATATATATACATATATACATAGATACATACATACATACATACATACATAGAAGTTCAGATATAGGCATATGTATATATGAATATATATATATTTGTATATATATATATATATATACAGCGTTCAATACATACACAGTTTGCGTCTGGCTGTACAGCCTTTTTGTTTGTTTATTTCACCGTTTCGTTTTCCTGTCTTGTTTTCCGTCCGCCACAACCCTCCACAAAAACAATTTAATTTGTGTTCATGGGAAGAACCATTTTAACAATGCGTACTGCCTTAATTCTTTGAAACACTGGAGTTTTAATGGTGGCAGCTGATGAAGGGGATGTTTCTATGTGGCCTGCTTGTTTGTTGCACGTTGTTTACCATTTTGTCCATGTTCTTTTGCCACGTCATGTACCCAGTTATGTATCTATATGTACATGTAGATGAACGTATATGCATACACGTACATATATATGCATATACTCATATATTGTTTATATATATATGTATATATGATTGTCTGTGTGCATGTGTGTGAAAAAGTATGTTTATATATGTGTGTGTGTATGCCTGTGTATACTTATGTGTGCTTCTGTGTATGTGTGTGAATCTTGCAGCTTGTTATCTTGTCTTTAGCAACAGTTTTTAGGAACGTCTTATGCAAAAATATTATATCACCATTATGATATATTGATATTATTATTAACTGTGCTGGTAGTAGTGGTAGTAGTAGTAGTAGTAGTAGTAGTAGTAGTAGTAGTAGTAGTAGTAGTAGTAGTAGTGCTGGTGGTGCCTATGCTTGAAGTAATATTAATAGTATTGGTAGTAGCAATATTATTAATGTTATTAATAGTATTATTGTATCACTGATGAAGAGTGTAGGTGACAAAAAAAAAAAAATTATTATTATCAGTCAGATGTTCATTGCAGCAGAACTAAGTATATAAGAGATTCTTTGAACGTTTGTATTAAAAGAAGAACCATTCACAGACTATTTTATTTACCGTTTTCTTGCCTACCACCATCTCCACCACTACATTCAGCACTGCTATTTACTATTTATTTACTTTTCCTCAATTGTTTTTTTTTCTTTCTTATGATAACTTTCATTACAACTTTGTCTTCCAAATTGAAGATGAATAATAAAGATGACAATCATTGTGCTGATGATGATGATGATGATGATGATAATGATGATGATGATGATAATGTTGGTGATGAGGGTGATGAGGGTGATGATGATGATAGTGATAATTGTGATGATGATAACGATAATGATGGTGATGATAACGATGACAGCAATCATTGTGATGACGATGATGACGATGATGACGATGATGATGATGATAAGGATCATTGAGACAGTGATAATGATAATGATAATGGGTGTGATGACGATTATGGTGATGATGATGATGTTGGTGATGAGGGTGATGATGATCATAGTGATAATTGTAATGATAATGATAATGATGGTGATGATAACGATGACAGCAATCATTGTAATGAGGATGATGATGATGATGATGAGGATGAGGATGATGATGATGAGAATGATGATGATGATGTTGGTGATGAGGGTGATGATGACAGTGATAATTGTGACGATAACAATGATAATGATGCTGACAATAACGATGACAGCAATCGTTGTGATGATGACGGTAAGGGTCATTAGGACAATGATGATGATGATGATGATGATATTAATGACAGTAATGAGGATGGTAATCAGTGATGGTGATATGATAATGATTATTGTGATGACAATGATGATAATAATGAATCATTCACTGAAGATATCAAGGATAAAATGATTATGATGGTGGTTATTATTGTGACGATGATGATGACATTGAAGAAATGGATGTATAAGAGTCCTTTTTTTTTTCATTTTTTGTTCTACACTTTATATAATGCATCAGCATGTCTTTCGACAGTTTCAGGATAAGATCTGCTTGTCTAGAAGACATTGCTGGCACCTCACTCTACCCAGCTTCACTTCTGGTATAAAGAATGTTGTGAATGGACCCTGCCCCATGATTCTACTCAAAGCACAACATAGATGATTCAGAGAAAGAGAAAGAAAGGAAGAGAGAGAGAGAGAGAGAGAGAGAGAGAGAGAGAGAGAGTGAGTGAGAGAGAGAGAGTGAGAGAGAGAGAACAGAATCTATTCATATACCTGACAAGAACTTTATTAATTGTCTCCAGAAGGTTGGAAAATGAAGGATTTAGCAGGATTTGAACCCAAAGGGAAGAGAACTGGAATAAATATTGCAAAGCATTCTAACCAACAATCAAATGATTTTACCAATTTGCTGCATATGTATAACAGGAGGCCAAAGCAAAAATTACAGAATTAAACATTATGACATAAGAACTAATTATTCTTTCAAAGGTTTACAACACATCTCAATACTCTAAATAATAATGATC
The DNA here is from genome assembly GCF_046866305.1 of Octopus bimaculoides. Lineage (NCBI taxonomy): Eukaryota > Metazoa > Mollusca > Cephalopoda > Octopoda > Octopodidae > Octopus > Octopus bimaculoides. The sequence goes on along the minus strand of NC_142933.1, from coordinate 41,086,413 downwards.
AAATGGTAAACTGGTGCAGCACAAGGTATATCTCTGTGTTACAGATTTTTATAAATATAATTTGGTGTTGGGAAGGGCATCCAGCTGTAAAAACCCTGCCAAAACAGACTGAAACCTGATGCAGTCTTCTGCTTAGCCAGCTCCTGTCAAACGGTCCAACTCATGCCAGAATAGAAAACGGACATTAAATGATGGTGATGATAATGATGATGATGATGATAATGATGATGATAATGATGGTGATGAATTTAAGGTTTTAGAAAATCCATATGAATTCTTGACTATCTTGAACAAGGTGTTATTCATAATTTCATTAGATGACAAGCATGAGACATGACTATATGTTTAGGAAGTTTGCTTTTCAACCACATGGTTCAGTTACACTGCATGGCACCTTGACCAAATGTCTTTTGCTAGAGCTCTGGGCTGACCAAAGTCTTGCTTGTGGATTTAGTAGACAGAAACTGAATGAAGTTCACTCTATACACACACAGACACACACACATACAAAACTTGTAAGACATTATCTTGATTTAAAAGACATATGCTAGTCCGCAAAACCATTCCTTCAGAATCAGATTCCAAAGGGCGAAGATGTAGAAGAAACTTAAATAATATCTGTCGCTTGTGTTTTAAACCCTGTCAGTCAGCATCTGGTCTTAAAAGTCATCCGATGACTCATCAATGGAGGGATTGTGCTATGATGGGGTGTGGTGTGTGTGTTGATGGGATAGCTGTCATGTGCCCAGATGAAGCAATCATCAAATATATATATATATACATATATATATATATATATATATATATATATATATATATATATATATATATATATATATATATATATATATATATATATATATATTATTCTTAAACAAGCTTATTGTTGACAGTGATGTTGAAGTTTTGTCCAGCTAAGCCATCATCAGACTCTGATGCATTATAGTTAGTCTTGACTTTATATAGTCTCTGCTGTATTAAAATCTTCCTTGGGTGTGTGAGTTTGAGTGGGACAATAATTAGGTTTTTATGCCTGGTTATTATGGAGAAGCTTCGAAGTCACTGTCAACATCATTCTTGTTTAAGAATAACAAATTTGTACTCGACAAAAGTATAGAGTAACTCAGCAGATAAATGTAAAATTAATCTTATTATAACTATAACTGGACATAAAAGCAAACAATATGTATATACATATGTGTATGTGTGTGTGTGTGTGTATACACACACACATACATGCATTCATACACACACACATGTATAGCTATGAATAAGTATTTCTATGTATATATGCATGTATCTTTCTGTTTCCTTGTTTTGACATCACTTGAGAGTTGTAAATGAATGTCACTACCGTACAATGTCTTTTGTTTCCAATCTTCCATGAAAATATGATCAGCGAGATGGAAATAGTACCCTGCTTGGAAACAAGTGATGTTTAGTGACAGGAAGAACACCCAGTTATAGAAAGTCTGCCTCAATGAGTTCTGTCTGACCCATGCAATCATAGAAAAAATTGAATGTTATATTGACATCAACAATGATGATGATCGATAAAACAGAGCAAGAAGCAATTCTTTAAAAAATAATTTTTCAATTTTTAACATTAAGCAGACTTTCTTGTAAAAATTTTAGATGAGCAGTGCACCAGAATTTTTTTTACTTTCCATGTGAAGTGCACTAGTAATCTTTAATTTCCCTCATAAAGTGCAACCAGCAATATCTTTAATTGATTTTAGTGCACCAAAAATTGAAAAAGAAATTTTGAAACACAGGTGTAGAGTTTTCAATAATGAATTACAGTAATAATCTACTTATTAAGTAAAAAGAAATGTTAAATGAGTGAGAGTATGTAAATAATAATAAAGAAAATAACAAGAAAATTTAGTGCCAGCCCAACACTAGCATTCAGATATTACATTCACCATAATCACAAGCAAGTAAAGGATTTCTGTAATTAGAATATTGTCATCAAATAACTACAGTAAAAATTACAAAGTATCTAATAGAAAATATTGAAGAATTAACAAAGAAAAATATTAAACACCAAAAAAACAAAATAAAGCTTTCAATCTTCAGAGAAGACATCAGGTGTAAACACACAAGCACTGAAGTAGAAGACAGTCATGAAATATAGCGAAATACTGAATTGTGAAGGAAAAATATTAACAAAACTAACAAGCAAATGGCAATATTCCATGATAAAGAGAGAACTGGAAAATTTTTGTAAGGAATGGTTTATTATTCATTGCAGCTGAGCAGAGTAAAATTAGATTAAGAAATGACACAATACAGGGTGAAAAAATATCCTCTCATCAGAAATAACCAAGAGTAATTGTAGAATTCTTATGTTTGAGACATGTATTCATTTGAGTGGTATTTTCTACTAATTCAGCCCAAGTCTAGACAGAATAAAAATGAATAATTATAGGTGCAGGTATGGCTGGGTGGTTAAGAAACTTGCTTTGCAACAACATCGTTTTGAGTTCAGTCCCATTGTGTGGCCTGGGTTGAGGAATGAGTAAATTTGGTAGATGGAAACCAATCACACACACACACACACACACACACGAAATAGGCAATTACAATACAGGCCGAAAGAGATTGAAACAGACGAAAGAGTAACTGAGGAATTTGATGAGATAATTTGTCCTATATCACAATGACAGTTCAATACACTAATACAGGTTGTATATAATAATGTCTAGTTCTCTATGATGAGGCTAATGAAACAACTGTAAACTAAATAAAGGCAGTTAGCTAACTCCATTCTTTGATGTTCTTTTATTATATATATTCTATGGATGTTTTTTGTGGATTTTCAGATTACTGGTGCAAGAGCTTCCTAGGGAGTCCCCACCTTTCAATTTTCAGATAACCACCATCTGTGCAAGTACTTCATAAAGTAAATGCTAAGATTACTCATCCCAATTCACTTACTTTTCACACATAAATACACAAATATATATATGTGTGTGTATGAATGAGTGTGTGTGTGTGTATGTAGATGTGCACATGAACGTGCATGCATAACCTCCTATGCTTTTGTTACCACAGATGGTAAAATGTTTACATTCCAACCAGTAGTTGGGTGCTTTCTACATTGGTGTGTTAGTCATACTGTAGAATTTCCTATGCAAGAACAAACCTTTTGTCTATCACATAAAATTAAAAGGTCTATGAAAACAACAAGGCAAATGTACTTTGGGACCAATCTCTTGACACTGTCTTGTTGGGGAGAAAATAAAGAAAAACCTCGCTAGGTGTCATACACAATGGCAATCAAACAAAAATGCTTTCTGATATAAATTTTAATATCAAAATATGTCTATCAAAAAGAACTTTTAGATATTTATCTGAATCAGAATCTAAATATATGTTTCCAGAATGTGGCAAATGAAAACAGAGGCTACATAATAATTGTTGAACTGTGACTAATATAAATGCAAGTGCTAGGAAGGAATACTTATGTGTGTGTATACATACATACATACATACATACATACATACATATACACATGTGTGTGTGTGTGTGTGTGTGTGTGCATAAGGGGGAAAGAGTGCACAAGAGAGAGAGAGAGAGAACATATAACTGGCCAGGAAATATATTTTGTATATGTCTGTGTGTGTATATATATATATATGTATATAAATATACACAAATGTTTATACACACACCCACACTCACCCACATATATATATATACACTTACATACACACACATACATATAGATACATACTTATATATGTGTGTGTGTGTGTCTGTGTGTGTGTGAGTGTGTTTATATCTAGCCAGAAGGCTACCTATAAGGTATGGATGATTGATTTAGCTTATCGCAGAGAGAAAAATCACTTAATTCATACACCATACAATAAATGAAACTGGAAAAAGTAAAAGCTACTATCAAAATTGAAAATCACTGGAAAAAAAAAGGTAAAATTTGAAGATTGCGCCAGTTGGGATGTTTTTATTTAGTCCCAGATCATATCTGACTGAGCAAACCTTTTACCAATGGCATTTGTGCCATGACCATCCTGTATAGAGGCTCCATATAATTTGGTGCAGTGATTTTCAGCCTTTTCAGTCTTGTTATTACAATAAAAGATTTTCTATTGAGTTTGCAAGATTCTTTAATGTGAACTCATTTGTTGAAACAAATTTTGTTGTAACTTGGGAGGGTCATTATGCCAATAATGAACACATGCATTGATTCTATTTCACTTCTTTTTATATCATTATTAGTCAGTTAGTTTATGGTGACAAGATGACACATCAGTTAACATGCCGAAATGCTTAGTGGCATTTCATCAGATATTATGCTCTGAGTTGAAATTCCACCAAAGGGAACTTTGCTTCTCATCCTTTCAAGGTTGATAAAATAAGTACCAGTCAAGTAATGGAGTCGATGTAAATGCCTTCCCCTTCCCCTCAAAAACTGCTGGCCTTGTGCCAAAATTTGAAATCACTGTTAGTCAATTAGTTTACCATTTAATCAATTAACTAATCAAATGTTTGATTAATAGTTTCGTCAATCATGGTCAATCAATCCAGGTCTGAAGTAGATAGGATGTATAATTGATGAAGTTGTGAATAGCAATGAAAGGACTCTGAGAAACCTAATTGATTTATTAAGTGCCCAAATGACTAATCAAAAAATCGATTAGTCAAATGGTTAAATGACTAATAATAATAAAAACTGACTAACTACTAAATGACTAATGATAATAAAAAAAAAAACTGGAATAAAATCAGTATGTGTATTTATTATTGACATAATGACCCTTCCCAGGTACAATACAAGTATTTTATCAAATAAAAACAAGTTGGAAATGTTTCAAAATAGAGATGGTTGCATGTCACGTTTTGTGGCAAAAAAGGAAAAGACATGCTAAAGTGTATCCTGGCACTTTTAATTTGCCTCAGAAATTGTGGCACAATTGCAGATCATATTAGGCACACAAGTGTGCCATGAATCAGTGGTTGAAAATCGTATAATTAGTTATGACCTTTGCTGTGCCAATTGTGATTGATTCGTTAGGTGGTGAAACAACTGAAGTTAAAATACCAATGAGACAAGTTAATCAAATTGAAGAATGTAACTAGAGAAATATATACACAGATGCAGTAAACTGTACTATTATCATTTTAATATTCATTTTACCATGCTCACATAGGTAGATAGAGTTCATTGAGGAAAATTTTCTACAGCTGGGATGCTCTTCCTGTCACCAACTCATTTCTAAGTTAGGTGATATTTCTCCATAGCCAGAAATGTTTCCATGGTAGATTGCTTATATGATTTGGACACTTGTTTACATCTATAATGTCATGTTCAAACAAGGAGACAAGAGCACACTCATTTACCTTCACATGCACACCTATATAAATATATACTTGCCTTAGTATCCATAATTCAGAAAAATACATTCTCTTACCATATTTGTCAATATAGTAGATATTATAGATAAATTTAATACTGCATATGTTAATTAACACACATACACACACACACACACACATATATGTATGTATAAATATATACGTTTATTACAACTGAAAAAATCTTGACAAACTGTTAGTCAGAGTTCCACATTACTGCTTATCCAACAGCTGTGATCATATATATATATATATATATATATATATATATATATATATATATATATATATATATATATAGGCACAGAAGTGGCTGTGTGCTAAGAAGCTTGCTTCCCGACCACATAGTTCCGGGTTCAGTCTCACTGTGTGGCACCTTGGGCAAGTGTCTTCTACTAAAGCCTTGGGCTGACCAAAGCCTTGTGAGTGGATTTGGTAGATAGAAACTGAAAGAAGCCCTTCGTATATATGTATAGATGCTTATGTGTGTGTGTCTTTGTGTCTGTGCTTGTCCACCACCATCGCTTCATAACTGATGATGGTCTGTTCACATCTCCGTAACTTAGTGGTTTGGCAAAAGAGACTGATGACCAATAAAATAAGTACTAGGCTTAATTTGTTCAATTAAAGGTGGTGCTTCAGCATGGCCACAGTCAAATGACTGAAACCAGGCTCCATTATCTGTTCTGGCTTGTTCTTTTTGGCAGGATGCCCTTCCTAGCATCAACCACTCCACAGAATGTACTTGGTGCTTTTTTTGTGAAACCAGCACCAGTGCTTTTTATGTGGTATCAGCACCAGTAGGAAATCTGCTGTGGCATATTGGTCTTCTTGACACACACACATGCAACAGGATTCCATGCTGTTTCCAACCTCCAAATTCACTCACAAGGCATTTGTCAGCCTGGAGCTATAGAAAAAAACCAATTGCTCAAGGCACCACACACTAGGACTGAACTAAAAGCTATGTGGTTGTGAAGCAAGCTCCTTAAGCATACAGCCACATCTGCACTTTTATTTTGTCAATGTCTGAGGGATGTAAAGCTAAGCTGGTTTTGATAGAATTTGAACTCAGAAGCTAATGAACCAGAAGGAAAACTGAAAGGCATTTTTTTAACACTTTAATGATTCTGCCTATACGGCATCACAGAGATACAACTTAAAACCCAGCTATTAAGAAGGGCTAAAGTAAAATAGACTGAGTTACATTCTTAATGTGTTCTTAGCAGCAAGTTCAATTAATAAATTACTGTGGCATTATCAATGTTTTGTTTCCAGCACTGTACAGTATTACAGAAGATATCTTTAGACTGTTATCTTGTGGTACAATAATAACATTAAAACAAATGATTATTAACACATGAGTAATTATTTCTCTGAGAAAGTCTTATGATATTCTTCAGCTTTACATTATTACAATCATTGTTATTTCTATGAATCATAAAGAAGAAATATCTGTGATTTGAGTTGTATATAATCCATCTAATTAATAATTTAAAATTCATTTCTTTGAAACCATTCAACATCAAAAAGACTGTGTCAGTCCAGAAGTGAAATGGCTTCTTTTAGGGACCTTAAGTATTATTTAGTTCTGAATTATTAATGTGTTGTAAATATATTCTGTAAATGGGGTGAACTATATTTTATATCATGGTGTCAGTGCAATATCACACAAATGGCTTTACTTGAGGGGTGAATTTATTGATTTTAATTTTCATCAGGCGATTAGTGTTTAGTATGATATATGCACACACACACACACACATACATAGGAGTGGCCGTGTGTTAAGAAGCTTGCTTGCCAGTCACATGGCCCTGGGTTCAGTCCCATTGTGTGGCACCTTGGGCAAGTGTCTCGTGAGTAGATTTGGTTGACGGAAACTGAAAGAAGCCCATCATATATGTATATATTATGTGTGTGTGTCTTTGTGTTTGTGTTTGTCTCCCACCATTGCTTAGCAACATATGTTGGTGTGTTTATGTCCCCCCATAACTTAGCAGTTCAGTAAAATAGACTAATAGAATGCCCTTCATTCAGTTCCTGCCTACCAGCTTCACTCACATGGTTTTGGCTGGCCTGGGATTGTAGTAGAAAACACTTGCCAAAGGTGTCATGCAGTGATATTGAACCCAGAACCATGTGGCTAGAAAGCAAACTTCTTACCACACAGCCATGCTGAAGAGACAATGGCTTCACAGATTCAGCTAGCCTGCTCAAACTGACCTCAATTCTTACAAAAATTTAATGAACATGCACTCAACAGAAAAGTATTGAGTAATACCTTACTTTAATGCTACGTTGGATTTATGTATAACTTAGCATAAAAACAAGCATTTATATATATATGAAAGAAAGAGAGATGACAAAGAAATAAATGATTATGTTACAAACTGCATTAGCTTACAGCTTCTGCTATAAGTTGTAATGTACACATAGTTGAGTGTTTGAATAACACCATATAACTTCATCAGAACCTCAGATTTGAAGTGCAATTTATTTGGGAAAGCATTACATTTGTAATTCTTCCCCAAATGAATCGCACTTCACATTCGAGGGTCCGATGAAAGTATATGGTGTTTTTCAGGCACTTAACTATGAGTACATTACAACTTATAGCTGTAAGTTAATGAAGTTCGTAACATAATCACTTATTTCTTTGTCAGCTCTTTTTCCTTATTACCACTCTATACTCAGCTAACATTTTATTCTGAAACATGCGTATGTTGAGTTCTGTACCAGGTTATTAGTCTCACAATACCTAAGTGCTATATATATATATATATATATATATATATATATATATATATATATATATATATATATATATATATATATATATTAATAATTATCACCAAGCCAACATGGCAGTCCCAAATATAGGACGAATATAGGACGAATGCTGCCGTGGATTAGCTCCAAGAGGCCATCGCCTCTAGCTAGCTATGTGACACACGAATCTGTGTCCTTTATAACCTTTGAACAGGGGAGGTCCCCTTGCTGGTTTGGCATCTGCAGACTAGACTAGTTTCAGGGTGCTGCCCCTTGTCAATGCAGAGCAGCCGAGCCCAGCAGGAGTCGTTACTGACTATCTGTATATATATATATATATATATATATATATATATATATATATATATATATATATATATATATATATCATCATCATCATCATCATCATCGTTTAACGTCCGCTTTCCATGCTAGCATGGGTTGGACGATTTGACTGAGGACTGGTGAAACCGGATGACAACACCAGGCTCCAGTCTAATTTGGCAGAGTTTCTACAGCTGGATGCCCTTCCTAACGCCAACCACTCAGAGAGTGTAGTGGGTGCTTTTACGTGTCACCCGGACGAAAACGGCCACGCTCGAAATGGTGTCTTTTATGTGCCACCCGCACAAGCCAGTCCAGGGGCACTGGCAACGATCTCGCTCGAAAATCCTACGGGAGCCAGTCAGGCGGTACTGGCAACGGCCACATATATGTATGTATATGAGAGAGAGAGAGAGAGAGAGAGACATTGTTTTAACATCTAGTTTTCCATGGTTGCATAGGGTGGATAGAATTTGTTGAAGTAGACGTTCTAAGCCTAGATACCCTTCCTCTTCTTTTGCCAAGTATGTTAATATTTCCTCAAAGCTCAATATGTATCCATGCAAGATTTGAAAACAAAACGACACTATTCATATTGTAATAATACTTGTTTATGCTTGCCTTTATTGAATTTACCATATTTCCCAGTATACAAATTGAATTATCCAAACTAAAATTTACAACCAAGAAAAAGAAAAAAAGGGTAGATTGACTTATACACCAAGATGACTTTGGAGAGCTAAAGATTTCATGTGAAATGCAGAAGGATTTAGTAAGACAATGATGATATATGAATATTTACATTACATGTTTTCACTATATACTACATTGACTTGTATGCTGAAGATATGGTACAAATGCAGTGATAACTAACATTTTGTGGTATACCAACAGTAAATTTTAAACACAGCTGGTACGTCATTGCTTCATGTATGGCAATAGTGGAATGTAAATATAATTTTGCAGTGGCAGTGAAATATAAGGCAACTGATTGGCAGTGAATACTTGAAGTAGCATTGTCCAGTTAATCTAGCTTTCACTATCCTCAGAGAGATAGTATAAATATGATAGCATTCATGTATGTCTTTTGTATCTAGTAAAATATTGAATTTACAAATACAGCTTCAGTTAAAATCTTGGGGTATACTCCATAATAAATTTTAGCATGAAAATAAATACTGCTGGCACATTAGTTTTAGCTCTTCGAAACGCCGGTGTTAAAACGGGGGTAGCTGATGAAAAAGAATGTTCTCTATGTGGCTTGTGTGTTTTCTCGTCTACGTTTTGTTTGCAATGTACTGTACCCAGATATGCACTTATACATACAGGTGGATGTCGGTATGCACATACCTGTACGTATATATGCATATAGTCATTTACTGTTTGTTTATATATATATATATATATATATATATATGTATGTATGTATGTATGTATGTATGTTTGTATGTGTGTATGTATGTATGTATGTATCTATCTATCTATATATATATATTATATATATATGTATATATGCATGCAAACACACACATACACATACACACACACATGCATATGTATATATGCATGTATGTATGCGTGTGCGTGTGTGTTTGTGTGCATGTGTGTGTGCATGTATACATGTGTGTGTGTGTGTGTGTGTGTGTGTGTGTTTGTGTGTGTGTGTGTTGTATGTGTGTTGTTTGATAGGTTTTCACAATGTTTGTTTTGAAGATGTTTATGTGTCATTTGAGGTAAATTTGAAAATTTGGTTACTTTCCCTTGAAGAGGAAAAGATCACATATATGTTCCTCTATTGACCCGATATCAAATCAATAGTTTAGTTTTGTTTTTGTTTCTGTGTTTCATAGCCAGCTAGACCAATAATTTGGGAAAAATATTCATAGTCTCTCATCTGAAACTTTTCCAGAAATGACCATCTATCACACACACCTTGAGACATTGACTACCCCCTATGGTATTATTTCTAACATTCTTCATTAACTCTCAAAAGATATGAAAATAAAAGAATCTTAAAGCTATAATTTGTGGATTTTTTATTATTGTTAATGAATTCCTGTGGCTTTAATAAACAAGACTACTAATTAAAGATATCTGTTTAAAACATGTGTATGTGTATTGAATATAATCGTAACTTAGGTAGAGTATACAATAGTATTGGCAAACAGAGCTCGAAAGATTTAGCAGCAAATAATTTTCTTTGAATAAGACAATAATTATATTTTGGACGTTTTGGCTTGTAAAAATGGGAGTTAATAAGGTTACAGAAAAGGTGTAGAAGGCTCGTCTTGTATCTTTTGGTTTTTACTTGTTCTAATCATTACACTGCAGCCATACTGGAGCACCACCTTGAAGGGTTTGTGCTGAACAAATAAATCCCTGTAGTTCTTATACATATTTCAGTCATTTGACTGTGGCCATGTTGGAGCATCACCTTAAGGGGTTTTAGGCAAAGAAATCGATGCCAAGACTTATTCTTTATAAGCCTAGTACTTGTTCTATCGGTCTCTTTTGCCAAACCACTAAGTTACAGGGACATGAACACACCAACATTGATTGTCAAGCGATGGTGGGGGACAAACACAGACACACACACACATAAACACATATACATATATATACGAAGGGCTTCTTTCAGTTTCCATCTATGAAATCCTCTCACAAGGCTATGGTCGACCCAGGGCTTGCCCAAGGTACCACAAGTGGGACTGAGCCCTGAACCATGTGGTTGGGAAGCAAACTTCTTTCCACACAGCCATGCCTGCACCTAGTGGTTATGGTTTTCTTTTTGAGTTTGGTATTTATTCTATTAGTCTATTTAGCTGAGCTGCTAAGTTACAGGGATATAAAAATAACTAACATCATTTGTTAAGTGATGATAGGGGACAAATGCAAAGATACACACACACACACACACACGCACAATGGTCTTCCATACAGTTTCAATCTACCAACTTCACTCATAGGGTATTGGCTAACTACAGGACTATGTGAGAAGACACTGAATCTCAAAACCACGTAGTTGCAAAGTGAGCTTTTTCGACATACTGCCATGCCAGCACCGAGATTAAAATCCATGTGGACTTAGCAGCATGATTCTGTCCACTACTACTTAATCTGCCTTCCTCTAAATTGAAATTACTGCTATCTTACCCTTCCAATTAGAATATATAGAAATTGAATTTATGTTTGATTCACTAGACTGTTGATTAACAGCCCAGTCAAGATGGTATTTTCTTCTTCTCCTACTCTTGTTTTTGCACACATCTACAAAATGACTTTCTAAAATGAACTTCCATTATACAGCTGAGGAGTACATTTTCATTGCACATCTTATGTGGTGTTCTCACTACATAAATAAATGAAGTTTGTACGAAACGTACGTACTGCTATAACCTATTGAATTTTTGTTGCTTTACTTCAAATATATATATATATATATATATATATATATATATATATATATATATATATATATATATATATATATATAAATATAAATATATATATATATATATATACGATGGGCTTCTTTCCTTTTCTCTCCAGTGAATCCACACACTAGGCTTTGGTCATTCTGAGGCTTTAGAAGAAGACACTTTCCCAAGGTACCATGCAGTGGGACTGAATCTGAAACCATGTGGTTGGAAAGCAAACTTCTTACCACACAGCCACACCTCCTCATATATTCTTCTTAGGGTGTTCACAAGTTATTATGGTTGTGTGTGTAGACAATGGTTGCACTAAAATTTGAGTTTCCAAATCTTATAACAATTCTGGTTGTCATTGTTTTACTTAACCCATTGGTAATGCTTTCACATCGTTAGAGAAAAGAGGGAGAAAGAAAAGAGGGAGAGAGAAAAAGAGGGAGGGAGGAAATGAGGGAGAGAAAACTGTCCATGACATGGAGTAGAGAAAATGTAATTGTCATACTTTCATGTGATTAGTTGAAGGGAAAGAGAAGAGGAAGGAAAAGGAGAGAGAAAAAGAGGATAAGGTGAAGAGTGAGACAGAAAGAAGGAGAAAGAGAGAGAGAAAAAAGAGAGAGAGAGAAAAAAGACGGAGAGAAACAGAGAGAGAGAGAGAGAGAGAGAGAGAGAGAGAGAGAAAGAGAGAGAGAGAGAGAGAGAGAGAGAGCGATAGAGAGAGAGAGAGAGAGAAGCGTCCATGATGTGAGGTGGGGGAACATAATAATTTTAGCAGTGGGGTGATGTTCTGATAGTGAGGTTAAAGAAGGTAGAGAAAGAGGGGTGAGAGAAAGAGATAGGAGGGAGAGAAAGAGGAGAGATAGAGAAGGGAGAGAGAGAAGGGAGGGAGAGCAGGGAGAGAGAGAAGGGAGAGAGGGTGAGAGAGAGAGAGATGATGATGATGGTAGTGGTGGGAGCAGTGATTGGATAGTGAAAAGTGTATTTTTAAAAAAGTTGAACTAAATTTTTTATATCACCTTTCACATAATGTATGTGCATAAGTGCAATTCCGTGAAATATTCACGCTTATTTACATGGCAGATATATGTAATTTAAGTAAAGGTTGTATATGTATGGTATATTTTATTTTTTATGAGAAAAATGGAAAAATAAGAGTAAATATTTATCTTATGAGTGCTGTGTATTAAATCTATAAAATTGTGCATAAAGTGTACATATAAAGTTCATTAGGTAACCATAGTATTCCAATTTCTTTCACTTTCTAATGAGTAGCAGATGAGCAACAATCTTTCCATTCAGACACAGCACAGACTACACTTTCAGGTTTTTTTTGGATAAAGTTTTCAGAAATAACCCAATAGGTTTACTATTAATTCCATGAAATATTCATGGGACCCACTAGCATTTTATAAACCTGCATTGTTATATGTACAAATCTACATTCTATAAATTAATAGATCAGTGTTCAATGAATCTAGAAGTTAGGAATTTTCAGTATACAACTTGCTGGATACTGTAATAAAACAGTGCTACTTAAAGTGGTGGTCTGCAGACCGGTGCCAGTCCATCAGCCATCAGCTGCTGGTACATGGCAAGTTTCTAGAAAAGAAAGTAACATTATAAAATGCTTATAAAATGCTTATGTAATATTGTATTATTTGCTTACAAAATAAATATAAGATAAAAAATTGTCAACTTTTATTCTATTCATTATATATATTGTTTCTGGTATAAATTAATATTACTAAGAAATATTACCGGCCTTTGGCACATTGGGGGAAAAAGAACTGTCAGTACACCACATCAGATAGTTTGAGAAGCACTGGATTAAAACATAAACATGTTACTTACAAGTGAAAGTGAGGAGAAAGAGAACAGCTTGTTGAGACAAGTGACATAGAATCCCAAAGATGGCTTGATGGTTCTCTATTCCATTAAATTAAGCAAGGTGAGAAAGATGAGAGACTATCATAATGGGCAAAAGCAATATGACCTGTGTAAATCTGGGATAGGTCTGACTAAAGTTGAATTCACTCACCTATTAGTTACTATCAGCTTCAAACATTTAAAAATCTTTTGCCAGATTGATTGGTGGGAAAACTAACATGTTTCCTTTGAAGATTGCTGTTCCAGCTATAATATATCAGCCAATGTGGATTGGTTAAGTCATATTTGCATAGGCATTAGTGCCTTTTATTGCAACACTTTTCTTTTAATGTAAATATATCAATTTGTGGTTCTAGACTGGGAAAATATGAGAGCAATGGTTCAAATCTCAGCTGGGTTCTCACTACAAGCTCAACATCAGCCCTTATTAAGCCGACCTATTATCAAAGAAATTAAAAGCATATTCATACCATTTTTGTTCAAGGCATAATGCATAATGTCTCCTTACTGTCTTATGACAGTAAGGAGACATTTAACATTTGATTACTTTTTCTAGCATGCAAAATAACCACATGATGACCTGTTGCTCTTATATTCAGGAGTGAAAATCTGATGTTACAGTTCATGCAAATATTCTAATTTGCAGAGACTACTAAGCCACATTAGAATGTATGACTGAAGGAGATTCTTTATTGGGACTAACCAAAGTTCTACATAAAAAGCACTGGTGCCACTTAAAAAGTACCCAGTGCACTCTCTAAAGTGGTTGGCATTAGGAAGAGTATCCAGCTGTAGAAACCATGCCAAAACAGACTATGGAACCTGGTGCAGCCCCATGTCTTGCCTGCTCCTCTCAAGCCATCCAATTTATGCTAGCATGGAAAACACACATTAAATGTTGCCGAAAAGTTCCTGGTTTTGAGTAAAAAAAATACAGGAGGATAAGTTAATTATGATTTTATTCAACATATTCCCCTCTCAAATTAAGACACTCATTGCAGTGGTCCTTCAGTTTTTCTAAGCTCTGTAAAAGAACTTGGAAGGTTGGGCCTCCAGGCAGGCCTTTTGGGATACCAGGAACTTTTCAGCATCTCCTCGTGTATATATATGTATATATGGTTTGTAGAAATACATAAATCTGGGGAAGAAGCACATTCTAAGATGTAGAGCAGGTGATATTATTTGGCCCTATTACAATATAGGTGTATATCGTTTAACGTCCGCTTTCCATGCTAGCATGGGTTGGACTATATATATATATATATATATATATATATATATGAGGGATGCTGAAAAATTCCCAGCCTTGGGTAAAAGAAAATACAAGATGATCAGTTAATTAGTTAATTATAATTTTACTCAACTTATCCCTCTCTCAGATTCACACACTCATTGCAGCAATCCTTCAGTTTTTCTAAGCGCTGTAAAAAAATTCAGAAGACTGGACCTCCAACTAGGCCTTTCATGATACCCTTAAAGCCAGGAACTTTTCAGCACTTGTAGAAATCATTGTCCAAAGTGCTGTGTAGTAGGATTGAACCTCAAACAACTTGGTTGCAAAACAAGCTTCTTAACCACACAACTATAGAAATTATTATATAAGATCAATTCCCAACCCCACTACAAAAATAATGCAAAAGAAAAAAAAAAGGAACCCAAATCAAAACAGAAATACAAAAGTATCAAGTCACTTGAAATTGAATTGATACATCTTAGACATGAGAAATTTAAAAATTATTAGTGTTTCAAGTTCTTTTAAGAGGTTTCACTTTTATGAACAAAAATTAGCACTTGACACAATCTTTCACTGAAGTAAGCTTCACTGGATTAGCTGGATGGAACGCAGAATGGATACAGGTAAGGCTAAGTATGTGCATGTCAATTAGTCACGTTCAAGTAATTCACAGCAGTTGCTGATTTCATGCCCTTCTTCTGAACGAACATTGATTTCCTAGACAGGGTAGAGGCACAGACAGGCATATGGCTTTGTGGTTATGAAGATTATTTCACAATCATGTGGTTTTGGCCTCTTCAGTCCTACTGCACAGCAACAGCTTGGACAGTGCTTTCTACTATAGCTACTGGATGACCAATGCTTTATGGATGATTGTAGTAGACAGAAACTGTGCGAAAACTCATCACATATATAAATATTTGTATCTGTATGTCTTTGTGTTTGTCCCTCTACCCTCACTTAACAACCAATGTTGGTTCGCTTAAATCCTTTGGATCTCTTCAGTTTGGCTCACAGAGTTTTTAATTATTTTTTTTTTAACTGAACAGTTTGAAACTTCGTTTACTGGTGTAATTTCTCATGATGAACATGGTTTACTTTCAACATTTTGGACAAAATTTCGTACTTTAGAAGTTATCTCGTGTTAAAGTTGTCGTATTTGGGTAATTTTAACCAATCAATGATGTGTATTCAGCTGAAGAAACCTACTGCTGTTTGTGGTAGTAATCGAAGAGCGACAACTTCCAGGTCATCTCTGACAAAAAGTGGAGATAATTATTTGACTAAACCCTTTAACCATTTTGATACCAACCCGGCTGAAACTGCCTCTGGCTCTGTAGTACAAATGTCTTGTTTCCATAAGGTTTGAATTAAAATCTTCCACCAAACCTTAATCACAATTTATGTTCCTAACACCAGTTTAATGATAACTAAGTTATTTTACTAAATTCTTTGTTATATTGAAAATTAATTGAAAAAAATACAGAGCATTTCAGAATAAATACGGTAACAAAAGGGTTAAAGCAGTGACTCAGACTGCAGTCCAATGCCTAAAGTAACTAAAAGAATAAAGAGAAAATGCACAGAGAAACATATTACAATTGTATCAGTGTTTGTTTTATTAACCCTGGAGAGATGGATGAAAGGTGAAAATAAACCTTGATGAGATTTGAATTCGGAACTACAGATTGAGAAAAATGAAATTAAAAT
>NC_142933.1:41012180-41064680 GCF_046866305.1 Octopus bimaculoides | reverse complement strand
TGACCTTTTCATTAGGAAATTTTTTTTAGTATCAGTGTAAATTACAAATGCATAAGAAAATGGAAGTGTATCTGTACTTAAAAGAAATAAGAAATCTTTAATATAACAAAGTCATAGTCATGTACCTTATACTAAAATACTGTTTTGTTCTTTGGATTTAAACCATTTTTTTCTCACATGAAATTTTAGAGATTTTATCAGTGAGTAGTTTCAAATTAGAATACCATCTTACATTCACTCCTATTCCAGAGCATTTTCCTTTTATTGAAATTTGTTCTTGAGTGTTGGATAAGAATAACTACAGACTGTTAAGATGCATTCAATTAAGTATCTGCATTATCAGTCCAATGATGTCTGTAGATGCAATCTTAGCTGCAGCAAATATCCTTTTCTTCAATGCTATGGATGGACTCCTGGCATTATGTTAGTTATTCCTATGCCATCACAGACTAGCTCTATAGCCAATATATCGCCTTCTTTTATCAGCTTTTTTTTTCTGTTTATAATGTGCATTCTATATCTAAATGAATGAAAGCAATTCTCTTGCTTACACTATGTTATAATATTTTAATTTCTACTACTTATTACCACTCAATTGCTTTCTCAAGTTTAAAACGTAAATCAAATGTATAATTTAAAAGATATTAAATGTGATAAAGTTTCTAAGCAGAAGTGAGATCATTTTCTTTGTTTAATTACAAAACAATATTGTGTTTAGTGAACTATTTATGAAGACAAATAAATCTATTTGTACATGTTTGGAAAGCAGAAGATGAAATCAGAAAAGGAAGATCTTTAAACCAGGGGAAAGAGGTGCTTTTTGTTTGTTTGCTTTGAAATATCTGGAAGAGTTCCAACCAAGGGAAAATACAGACTAATGGCAGCTGTAACCTTCTTATTGAATCAATAAACTGATTGGTCGTTAACCTGACATATCAAGTATTCACTGCCTTACTAGCAAATCCATAGAAAATAGTTTATGTGTGTGTGAGTGTACTTTTTATACTATGGTTTCATCTAGGGCAAAGGAGCAGTATCCTTCATAGGGCTTGTAACATTGGTGCAGCTAATACAGTTAATGCTTCTCTTGAACAAAGTGCAAGTTGATGGTTGCAGGAAAAACAAGGGGAGGGAGGAAATTCCAAATGGGGCACCGTTCTGTGGTGGAACCACTAGACAAAGTGATCAATGCAAGGACTGGTGGTAGATGGTAGGTAAAATATGGATGATGAGAGGATGAAAGATTCTAAAGTATTTGTGTGAAGGTATGACGTATGTTCTGCTATCTCTGAAGAGTAGAGGCTACTGGAGTACCAATGAAAAAAAAGACAAAACAGAGATGGGGACTGCATATCTGTCAATCTATCAGATGACCTTCTGGGGAATTTTAGTTCAGATTGTTTAAAGTTTAGTAACAGTGCTGTCCTAGAAGTGGCAGCAGTATTTCATTTGAGCTTTGCATGATGAGAGCAGCTGTTGGGGGCTGAAACTTTTTCTAATACCAAATATAAAGGTGTGTGTGTGTGTTTGCATGTGTTCTAAGATGTAACTAAAATGTTTGTGATTAGGAAGAGCAATGGACTAGCACTCTGTTCATTGCGGGAATATATATGCCACACAATGCAGAGATTTGGCTTTATGAGTCTATGGCTCAGGAAGAAATTTTGATCCTTTTTGTTATATATATATATATATATATATATATATATATATATATATATATATATGTATGTATGTATGTTTGTATGTATGCATGTACGTATGTATGTATGTATGTATGTATATATGTATGTATAGCGATCTATCTATATGTATACATGCATATACACATGTGTATATATATTTATATCATCATCATCATCATCGTTTAACGTCCGCTTTCCATGCTGGCATGGGTTGGACGATTTGACTGAGAACTGTTGAACCAGATGGCTGCACCAGGCTCCAATCTGATCTGGCAGAGTTTCTGTATATATATGATGGATTGTCTTGTGAACAACAATTGAGGGGGTTCAGTAAAATAAAGCGGTAAACCATATTCTATGGACACAAATATATCTCTTGAGGCCTGCTGGTGCCTTGCAACTTTTTGGCAAATAGAACAAGTTGAGGACTCAGTTTACTTGAATGCTTGTGGATCATTTACTATGTGTTTTCTTGGATGGATGGCAAGACCTGCATTGCCTTGTGCAACAAAACCACAATGACACATATCTATCTGCCTGTATGTGTGTCTAGATAGATAAATAGATAGATAGGTAGATAGATAGATAGATAGATAAATAGATGGATAGATAGATAGATAGATAGATAGATAGATAAATAGATGGATAGATAGATAGATACATGTGTGTGTGTGTGTGTGTGTGTGTGTGTGTGTGTGTGTGTGTGTGTGTGTGTGTGTGTAAGTGTGTGTGTGTGTGTGTAAGTGTGTGTATGTGTGTGTATATATACAGTTATACACGTAATATGCAGATGTGTAGCTGTGTGACCAAACACTTATTTTTGGATTCTCATTTTTATAATGCTGGTAAAGTGAAAATAAAACTAATTAAAAATTTTTCATAGAGATATATGGCCAGACACTATAGGGTTTTTGCAATAATCTAAATATATCACTAAATTGAAGCCAATATTATAATAATTAAATAACCGATGTACAATTTGTAATGTCATGTAACTAATTACTACAGTTAGGATATATGTCTTGCATGCATTGATGAATATGTGTCTATACACACACGCACGTACACAAACACACACACACACACACACACATTTTATCTGAAATGTATAGTATTAAATATACATCACAGTTAATCTTACCAATCAGTTTCACGGAAATACAGTGGAGTGTTTGGTAACAATCCAATTGTATAACTTTACACTCATCAGAGTTAGCTGATATGGAAGGGAATATGGCCCTTTTTTTTCCCTATCTTCTATGCCTAGTTTAAATGCTATAACTCTGGAATCCTGGTTAATACTATCCTATGCCTGTGGCATAGCCCTCCTGTATGTCTGTGTAATGCCATTTTTAAGGAGCTGTGTGTAAGTGTCACTACTTACTCTATATAAATTCTTTGTCATATCGGAGGAGAATGGTTGCTTCCATACTGGCTAACCCTGATGAGCATAAAGTTATATAATCAGATTGTTACCTAACACTCCATAGTATTCTTTACACGAAACTGATTGGTAAGATTAGCGGTGTGATGAATATTTAATACTATAAATTTTGGATAATATACCCACTCTACTGACAGATATGCAGGTGCATCTTTTCCCTGACTTATGGTCTCTTAGACGACTCCTGTATATATATATATATATATATATATATATATATATGTATATATATATATATATATATATATGTGCATATATATATATATATATATATATATATATATATATATATGTATGCATGCACAAATACACGCACATACACATAAGTATATTTATATGTACGTACACATACAAACGCAAACACATACATACACTGACATGCTCAAATACATCTAAATATGGAAATATGAAGAAAATAAATTAATACTGAGTCATTACATATAATCTATGATCTGAATGGTTTTGAGCATGTTACTAAAATCTTTGAATTGTAAAGTAAGTACACACACACGCACATACATACATGCAGGCATACATGCATATATAAGTGTGTGAGTGAGTGTGTGTGTGTGTGTGTGTGTGTGTGTGTGTGTGTGTGTGTGCATGTATGTGCATATGTAAGCATTTGTGTGTTTATGTGCTTTAACATATCAGAAGAACTATTTGTGTAGTTAAAAGTGAAGGTTACACACACACGCACAAACACGCACACATACACACACACACACAAGATGAAATTGTTGCAAAAGCATTCTTTTTGGCTTAGATAACAATACTTGTTAACAGTAAGAACACCATTGCATTTTGTATACAAATATGTCTATGATATCCATACATATACATATTTGTATACAAAATGATACAAAGTATCTACAAATATTACACACACACACATATCCATATGTATATATATATGTGTGTGTGTATATATATATATATATATATATATATGTATATATATATATATATATATATATATATATATGTAGATGAAACTGCTTAAAACTGTCAATGGAGGAAGTTGGAGTATTATTCATCCTGAAGGTATATAAATGAAATCAAACAAATGCAAGAATAAAAATGTAAGTAAAACATTCCTTTCTTTCTTACTGTCTTCCTCAATAAACTAATTCTCAATAACAAATAAATAAATGAACATTTTCAAGAAAGATTTCATTATTTATTTTTCCTGCTAGGAGCTTATCTTTGCAGATAATACCCCAAGATGTAAGATAGAATCACTAAAACTAGATGGCTTTGCTGGCCAAATAGAGAATGCTACAGAAAGGAAATGAAAGTAGCTTTGTGCCAAACATTTACAAAACAAATAAGAAAACACTTTGTGTCTCAAAACTGAATTATTAGAAATCATAATTCAGGATCTTTTCCAAAAGTGGTAAAATAATCTTTCATAGAAGCTAGTTGATTTCTAAATTTAAAAAGAAATCTTTGCTGTGTTTGTCATATGAAATGATTTTAAAGAAGAGATTTCATATTACTAACTTGAATAAAAAATATATATCAGTTTAAAAATGGTTATTTTCTTCCTTTTGCATTTGTTATCTATTAATGCACATGTGTGTATGTGTGTGCATGTGTGAGCATGTGAGATTAAGCATGTGTGTATGAACATGTGACTGTGAGATTGTATGTGCAAGTATATGTGTGCATATATGTTTATATGTTTGTAAACATGTATGGATATGTCTATGTGTGTGTGTGTGTGTGTGTGCATACATGTGAGAATATGGGTACACTAGCTTGTGTGTGTGAACATATAGTACAGCATGTGTGTGGGATTGCATTTGTTGTACATGTGCATGTGCGTTTGAACACGTGTGTGTGAGACCATGTGCAAAAGAAAGCATGTATGTAGAATTTTCTGAATTTGTGTTTGTGAACATAAGTGCACATGCATGTATGTGTATGTATATGTGTGAATTCATGTGTGTATGTTTATGTTGTTTTTCTTCTATTAGTATGTGTTTCTGCATAAGTGTTGGTATGTGTATAACATGTGAGTCTGTTTGCCTGAATATCAGCCTGTCACTTTGTCTGTTCATGTTAGTGTGTGTATGTGATTGGATGTGTCCATGCATATATATATATGTGTGTGTGTGTGTGTGTATATACTATGTAAAGATGATGGAAAATATTAACTAAAATATTTTGAAAATCATTTAAAAGAAAATAGTCACTGTCCTCCAATAAGATGTAATACAAAATATAACAGTTTGCAAACATGATGAAAAGATAAAAAAAGACGTGAATACTTGTTATAATAGTAAAACATTAATTTACATTGATACCTCTCCATGGACTTACAAAGAGTTGTTGGGGAGGGTACTTTATATATACACTTAAATATATACAAAATTAGATAAGAAAATAATGAGAATGATGACAATAATTGTGGTGACGATGGTAATGATGATGATGATGATTAGGAGGAGGAAGCCCTATAAAAAATTACAGAAACAAAAGAAACATTAGAAATTGTAAAACAACAGAAATACTAATGGTTTCCTTATTCCTCAAGCTAAGTGTATCAGCTTATGTGATATAGCAGACAAAACATTCTTCTTATAACACTTATAACACTTAACTACTAAATGGCAGAGACTCTAAGTGGATTGCTAGGTTTACTAGAAATAGCAGCCAAATCTCATTCCATCCATACCCTACCTATCAAGTATGTTGAGTAGGTGTGGATCGAGAGAGATTTCAGCTGATGTTTTTGTGCAGATGCCAGTTCAACGTACTGGCATACTTCAACTTCCAGCAATTCAAGTTACATATTTTTTAACTTTATGTCAGTTTTTTTTTTAAAAAGAAATGGATGGAAAATAAAAATAAAAACTAAACCTTAACTTCAGTTGATTTATCCAACTTTATTTCTGTCTCAGCAAACATTTAAAAGCATTAAAAACAAATGAAAAGAAAACCCAAAAAAGTGAATACTGAAGTGGAAAATCAAACCAAATACATGTGAAAATATGTACAAACTATTTATTAAAACATTTTTCCTACATTAATTTGTATAAATATATGCATAGGCACAGGCTTGGCTGTGTGATAAGAAACTTGATTCCCAACCACAAATTTGGGGATTCAGTCCCACTGCTTGGCACCTTGGGCAAGTGTCTTCTATTATAGTCTTGGGATAACCAAAGCCTTGTGAGTAGATTTGGTAGATGGAAAATGAAAGAAACCGGTTGTATATATGTATATATGTATATATCTATATGTGTGTGTCTTTATGGCTGTATTTGCACCCCGCACCACCACCACTACATCGCTTGACAACTGGTGCTGGTGTGTTTATAACCCCATAACTTAGTGGTTCGGCAAAAAGAGGCCAATAAAATAAGTGCCAGGCTTTTAAAAAACATAAGTCCTGGGGTCGATATATTTGACTAAAAATTCCCCAAGATGGTGCCCCAGCATGGCCGCAGTCTAATGACTGAAACAAGTGAAAGATAAAAGATAAAAGATATTGCTGGTATAGCTGGGTGCAGGTATGACAGTGTGGCTAAAATGTTTGTTTTGCAACTCATGTGGTTTTGAATTCACTATGAGGCACCTTGTCCATGTGTCTTTTACTCTTAGCTCTGGACTAACCTAAGCCTTGTTAGTGAATTTAGTGGATTGAAATTGAAAAGAAGCTTGCTTTCATTGTACACTTCTTTGATTGTTATTTTCACTATTCATATTTCTACACATTTTTCAGGGATGTGAGTTTGCTTATCTGACTCTGAGTATTACTTGCTTGTTTGTCTTCTCTTTGTCTCATAATCTTACTTATGATATTTATGAGAATTGATCTAGTTACCTGTTTCACTGTCTATTTGTTGGTCTATGTACATTACATATAAGGTTATATTACCTATGTTTAACCATGGGCATATTATGCTCATAAATTATAGGTAAAGACAAGGATAAACATGAATTTGTATATATATATATATATATATATATATATGCTAAAAATCATATCATTGACAATACCATACAACATTGGAAGCAGAAACAGTTGTTAGATGGGATCCAGTCTATTTGTATTGAATTAATGAATAATAATTAACGTAAGTCAGTTGTTGTTCACAAATATTTCTCCATTTTCTATTTTATATATATATATATAAATATACACATACACACATATGTATATACATATACAGGGGTTGGACAAAATAATGGGAACACCTAGCATCATAGCATCATAATTCTGAAATATCTATAAAACTATCAAAAGCTTGTTTATTTTTATGTTTTTGATTTATTATTAGTGTTGCTTAATATGTCATTTATCTCATCAAATTTATCCTATGGTTGCGGAACTGTTTCCAGAGGGAAATGCAGTCTTTCAAGATTATAATGCACCAATTTACACATCTAAATTTGTTACTGAATGGCATGAGGAACATTCTAGTGAAGTTGAACATCTTATCTGGCCACCACAGTCCCCAGATCTCAATATTATGGAACATTTATGGTGCATTATAGAAAAACAAGTAAGGAGTCGATATCCTCCACCATCATCACATAAGAAATGGAGACTGTTTTAGCTGGAGAATGGACAAAAATTCCTTTGGATATAATTCAAACTTTGTACGAGTCTATACCTTGTAGAATTAAAGCTGTAATTACTGCCAAAGGTGCTCCTACCCCATATTAAACTAAATTTGTTTGAAATTTTAAGGTGTTTCTATTATTTTGTCCAACCCCTTTATATATACATATAATTGTTAAAGAGAACAACAAACATTAAGGCAAGGCAAACATCTTAAGTTGTATACAGTATTATTATTGGAAAAAAAAATTCCAGTTATAATAATGAGATGTTTGCCTTGCCTTAATGTTTGTTGTTCTCTTTAACAATTATATATCCACTGAATTGGAAATCTGCAATGGCTTCATAACTACTGTCTCAGCTATAACCTTGGAGCTCTGGTAATTCGTTACAGTACTTGCCTAACATACCTAATCATTTAGATCACCTGTGAACTTAACCCCCATACTATGGATATATGCACATATATATATATATGATGGGCTTCTTTCAGTTTCATCATCGTTTAACGTCCGCTTCCCATGCTAGCATGGGTTGGACGATTTGACTGAGGACTGGTGAACCAGATGGCTACACCAGGCTCCAGTCTGATTTGGCAGAGTTTCTACAGCTGGATGTCCTTCCTAACGGCAACCACTCCGAGAGTGTAGTGGGTATTTTTACGTGTCACCGGCCTGAAGGCCAGTCAGGAGGTACTGGCAACGGCCACGCTCGAAATGGTGTATTCCTTCTATCATATCCACTCACGAGGCTTTGGTTGGTTCAAGGTTATAATAGAAGACACTTCTCCAAGGTGCAACAGAGTAAAACTGGACCCAGAACCGTGTGGTTGAGAAGCAAACTTCTTACCACACACAGTACCTGTATTTTATTTGATTGTGTCAGTGAATGGAATGGAATTGAAGCATATTTTTCAGTGGTATTCTGAGAATATAATAAAGATCTACATTTAAAGGCAAAAATAATAAAGAAAATCGTGATGAGACAAACAAAATGAAAATGAAAAGAGAGAGTAATTTTGTGAAAGAAAAATATAGATATGAAAGAGTAAAGTACTTACGATGGAACCGATATATTTGCACTGAGGTTTAAGAAACAACGATTTCGGAGCACACCAGCCCATAACTGTACACCAATTATTCCAAAAATAAAAAATACAAAAAAACAAAGCAGAAGTACATTTCCCAACATGGGGAGTGTGTCGAGCAACAGCATTACCAATATCCGCATACCTGGAAAGCAAAGAAAAAAAGAAGAAAAAAAGAAAATAAATATGTGTAGTGGAACGTAGAGAAAACGTTTATACTAAATGCTTTGTTATTGTAATATTTTTTTAATTTTTCTTAATTCAACATGCAAGTATGTACATTTAGATAATAACATGAGTGTTTATATTGACATAGCAAGCACATTTTTTCAGATGAAATTGTACATTTTAAAACGATATTTTATATATATTCACATGAATACATATTACATATATATGTTTATATATATGTGTGTGTGTGTGTGTATATATATATATATATATATATATTGTGTATATATATATATATATATATATATATATATATATATATATATATATATATATATATTGTGTGTATATATATATATATATATATATATATATACACACACACGCATGCATACATATATATGTACACACACATGTATACACATATATATATACATATATATATATGTATTCTGTATATATATATATTGCATATATATATATATATATATATATATATATATATATATATATATATGTATATGTATGTATGTATTTGCGCATATGTGTGTCTGTGTGTATACTTATGTATGTATAGATTCAAAATAATATACTTACACATGAGTAATAAGTATGTATTTTGTTTCTCTCATCATAATTATGTGTAATCAGGAATGAATAAGTGTGTATATATGTGAGAGAGTGTGTGTATTTGCTGTACAGCTTTCGCAGATATATAACAATTAGTGTATGCATACTTAAGACTTATAGTAAATATGGTTTTGACACACAAAGAGCAACATGTATCAGTGTGTACATTTAGATATAACAAGAATATCTGAATATTATTTTAATATCACAATAACTATATTCTTGTTGTACTATATAAAATAACTAACATAAATAATCACATATACACATACACATGCACACACACACACATTGTTTGATATCACACATGTATTTATGAAGATTTATAAGAAAAGTGTATATGTGTGTGTATATATATATATATATATATATATGTATGTGTGTGTGTGTGTGTGCGTGAGTGAGTGTGTGTGTGTGCATGTGCATATATATATATATATATTTATTTATATATATATGTATGCATTTATAGACATATATTATTGGTACATGCATTTATGTAGATTGATAATAAAAGTACACACATATACATATATGTGCACATATACATACATAAATGCACAGACAGACACACATACACATGCATTGTTGGATACAATGTATATTTTTATTTAAATTTATAACAATAGTATTTCTATAACCTCATAAAACATATTGAAAATGAATAAGGAAAAACACAAATAGTTACTTAAAAATGAAGCTATATATGTCCATATAATCGCATACAATGGTAATATGTAATTCTAATGCAAAATAAAATAGGCTATACAAAGAACAATGTTAGTAAAAACACATTAAGGTTATACACACACACACATATTTATGTATATATATATAAAAAGTTATGCTTCTTAGATATCTAAATCTCTCTATATGTACAAAAATAAATATATCACTGATCTCCCTATCTTTATAAATGCTGTGTATTTATATAATAAAAAAACATAAGCATAGTAATAATAATAATAATAATAATCTTTTCTGTTATAGGCACAAGGCCTGAAATTTGGAGGAAGGAGGATAGTCGAGTACATTGAGCCCAGTGTTGAACTAGTACTTAATTTATCAATCACAAATGGCAAAGTTGACTTTGGCAGAATTTGTACTCAGAATGTGAAGATGGTTGAAATACTGCTAAGCATCTTACCTGGCATGTAAATGCTTTTGTCAACTTGCCGCTTTGATGATGATGATGATGATGAGGAGGAGGATGATGAGGATGATTATGGTAATAATAATAATGCCCTGATGCAGTACTAAGCAGTGGCTCCCATGGCGTCTGATCTTAACTGATTGGAAGTGTTATTATGTACATTGTTTTGTCTTGGTATAAAAAGATGTGCTACAGAAAATATTCTGCTCAATACCACAGATTTGCTTGTCAATTTTTTACCCTAACCAGTTGAGCATGTCCCTTATTGGCTGATGATATGTGCATCTCTGATCACGAGCAGTAGTAGTGGGGATGCATCATAGCCATGTGTTGAGAGGAATTGTTTCGAGTTTGGATAATTCACCTCTGGAAACATGAGTGTTTTGTTCATCATCCTTAAACAACCCTCATTTTGAGTGGTATGGGCTACTCGACCTGGGCCCCACCTACAAGGTCATGTGCCGTTTATCATGATATGAGATCACCATGTTGTGTACATATGGTTGTGATGCATGTGCCTGGTGTACCCTTATTAGATGGGTCGTCATGATGAGTATAATGGGCTTCATATATTTTACCCCAGTGTCACTTTGATGGCATGCACAGTTTGTGACAGACCATGCATTTCTTTTGCTGGGTTCAGATTTCATTTGCAGACCCCTGTAAAACGAACCTCCAACAGCTACTCTGCCTATATATCTGTGCACACCTTTCAATACCGTGTATGCCATAAGGTCTGCAAATCTAACGGAGGCCTCAAAAGACATTTTAAGATCCACACAGATCAGAACTTAACTGCAGCTCTTGGTGGCGCAAATCAGAAATGCAATCTATGTGGGTGCCTTTTCAATACATTGGTTTAAAAAAACCACATCAGATGCCATGATAGATCTAAAGCGTAAGTACAAGAGGTGGTCAGACTCTGCATAAGGAGTAGACAAGCACCATATATATATATATATATATATATATAGTTGGAATTTACAAAAAACAAACAAAACAAAAGGCGAAGACGGGTGTGAAACCAACAAACAAATGTATTAGTTTAATGCTTGGGAAGTGAGAAAGTCTTTTATGTTTCGAGCCTACACTCTTCAACAGAAAGGAACACAAATAAACAGAGAGAAAAAATAAAAACGATTTAGTGGGTAGCGACCAATCATGCCGAATGTTGGACAGAGGTGGTCAGACAGGAGAGCTAGGAGGAAGGGGCGATAATAAAGTAGTGGTGATCCCAAAACGAAGGTGTGTGTGCATGTGTATGTGAGAGCATGTATGTGAGTGTGGATAGGGGCTGGTGACCTTGACGTGTGCATGTGTGCATGTCTAGGTGTGTGGATGATGGTGTGGGTGCTGGGAAGTGGTCAGTGCTAGTGTGCATGGGGTGGTGTGATGTGGAGTGGTGTGGTGTGGTGGTCTGATGTGATGGGTGTGGTGATGGGTAGAGTGGGTGTGTATGGGGTGGTGGTGTTGGGGTGTGGGGAGACAAGTATATATGTATATATATGTATTTATATATATATATATGTCTGTATGTAGGTATATATATATGTGTATGTATACATATACATACACACACACACACACACACATATGTATGTATATATATAAACATATATTAAGACTGAATATGTTTATCATTGTTTTGATTTTCATTATTCTGTGTGATGGCCTGGTGATTTATCATTATCCTTTTAATGTTCACATTTCCATGCTTGCATGAATCAGACAGAGTTTATTGAGGCAGATTTCTATGGCTCAATGCCTTTACTGTCACCAACCCTCACCTGATTCCAAGCAAGGTAATATTTCCTCATAGGCAAACATGTTTTTGCAGAATATTGGAAGTAAATGATGCTGGTTGTATGATAATGATGCTTATTTACATGATATGTCAAGACAAGGAGACAAAAACATACACACACTCACATCCACATATACATATATACACACAATATGTAGATATATACAAATACATATATGTATATTTTTAATAAGTATATATATATATATATATATATATATATATATATATATATATATTTACATATATCAATATCGTTGTGGCACTCAGTCAGTAATGACGATGAGGATTCTAGTTGATCCGATCAACGGAACAGCCTGCTCGTGAAATTAATGTGTAAGTGACTGAGTACACCACAAACATGTGTACCCTTAATGTAGTTCTCAGGGAGATTCAACGTGACACAGTGTGTGACAAGGCTGGCTCTTTGAAATACAGGTACAACAGAAACAGGAAGTAAGAGTGAGAGAAAGTTGTGGTGAAAGAGTACAGCAGAGCTGCCCCCCCCCCTACCGAAGTCACGTGGAGCTTTAGGTGTTTTTGCTCAATAAATTCTCACAACGCCCGGTCTGGAATCAAAACCGCAATCCCACAACCGGGCGTCCACTGCCCTAATCATTGGACAATTGCACCTTCACATACATCAATATATATATATATATCATCATCATCATCATCATCATCATCGTTTAACGTCCGCTTTCCATGCTAGCATGGGTTGGACGACTTGACTGAGGACTGGTGAAACCGGATGGCAACACCAGGCTCCAATCTAAATTTGGCAGAGTTTCTACATCTGGATGCCCTTCCTAATGCCAACCACTCAGAGAGTGTAGTAGGTGCTTTTACGTGCCACCTGCACGAAGGCCAGTCACGCGGTACTGGCAATGGCCATGCTCAAAATGGTGCATCGTATGTGCCACCCGCACAAGAACCAGTCCAGGGGCACTGGCAACGATCTTACTTGGCTTGCTGGGTCTTCTCACGCACAGCACATTTCCAAAGGTCTCGGTCAGTAGTCATCGCCTCGGTGAGGCCCAATGTATGAAGGTCTTGCCTCACCACTTCAGCCCAGGTCTTCCTGGGCCTACCTCTTCCACGGGTTCCCTCAACTGTTAGGGTGTGGCACTTTTTCACGCAGCTATCCTCATCCATTCTCACCACATGTCCATACCAGCGCAATTGATGTATATCAATATATGCATATATATATATGTGTGTGTGTATATGTATGTGTGTATGTGTATATGATGATTGCCACTTCTTTACAGAAGAAGGCAATCTCTTCAATTAATAAATACTGTCATGAGATCTTATAAGAGTACAAGTCTTGAAAAACAAACTCTACTGCAGATCTTATAAATATTTTTAAGCAGAAATATATACACACACATACATGCACAATAAGCTTGTTTCAATTTCCATCTATCAGACTCATTCACAAAGCTTTGGTGAGATCGAGCTGTTAGTAGAAGACAAGGTGACATGCTCTGGGGGCTGAACCAAAGGCTGGAAAGCAAGCTATATATCCTCCTTTAATACTAAGCTTTATACCAATAGGATTTCTCGCAGGAAAAGATGGGGAAATCTTTTAACTGGATTTCAATAAGATTTGAAGTTAGATTTTATTTCCTTAACATGATTTTGTAAGATGGCCATGACATTTTTCAGAGCCTCTGGGACTAGTAAGATGAAGGACAGTGTCTATGACCTTTTCAAGGCCCTCTAAGACAGGTGGAAAGAAATTTAATGCTGGAAATATATCATAAAAAACTAGTCTCTGTGGTTCCATAAAGTAAATAGCAGTCATATACTGGGGGTTATTATAATTGATTGATTTTTTCTCTAAAATTTCTGAACTTGTGCTTAAATTAGAAATTTAGAAATTAAAATACAGAACTAATTATCATAATTTCTCATATGAAGAAGTATTTAAATTACATTTGAGAAAATGAATGAGAAGGAATTAGTAATGGTTTTACAGATGAAATAAATGAAAATGTCTTTTAAACAATTTTTCTTTCTGTATTATTCTTAAGCAACAAAACTAAATTTCAAACAAAGGCCTATTTGATAAAACCCTTACTTTCTCTTTTGACTGCTCAAAGTTCATGGTGAGAGAAGCAAGTATCTTTGTAAAGCTATCAAATACCCACCACCCAAAAAAGATTAAAATAAAATTATAAATTCTTATTTTCTTAAGATTAACATTTATGCATATAATTAGTTGAAAAGCACTGCCTCAAGAAAAGCTGCTGTGAAAGTGGATGTGGTTTTCCCCATGAACTTTAAAATGTTCTAGAAATCAAGCAGGAATACTGAGAAAGAGTATTACTAATTGTTAATCTAGTACCATCCTCCAGGAATTTAACTGGCAACAAAATTTAGTTGCACCAAAGCTCAGTTCAGTGCTGTGAAGCATTCAATCTGTATCAAATAATCCTGTATGATTGAAGTTTACTCTAGTAAGGGCCCTTGCATTTCTTTTATGTCATACAATTTTTCTGGGTGCCTCCAACAAAATAAACATATAAAGAAACCACAATAGCATCTTGTAAGGTATATTATTATTACCACCAGTATGTTAAATGCTAGAAATAACAAACTATAACCTCTATGCATAAATCATCTAAGTCTAAGGATTTCTGTTGGACAGGCTCAACCACATATTGGTTTCAAATTTTGGCACAAGGCCAGAAATTTGAGGGGATGAGGTAAGTTGATTACATCAACCCCAAGTTCTCAGCTGGTACTTATTTTATCAACCCTGAAAAAAATGACAGGTAAAGTCGGCCTCAGTAGAATTTGAACTCAGAACATAAAGACAGATGAAATGCCACTAAATATTTTGCCTGGCATATTAATAATTTTGCTAGCTCCAACTATCACAAGATGTCAAGACAAAGAGACACAAGCAAGCACATTCCCAACACACACACACACAACACACTTTGATTGGCCTGAGGTTGTACTAGAAGACACTTGCCCAAGGTGCCACTGAACCCAGAACCATATGGCTGGAAGGCAAACACATATACTTAATGTTTACTGTTTCAGTTCACACATTGCCTATGACTCATGAATTTTTGCATCATATTTTAGTCTGTCATTAAAATGTGTTTATAAACATGTTTAGAATAAGATGCTAAAATCAATTTCCTGCTCATCTCACCTACACAATTTCAAAATGTACATAAAAATAAAACACCACTCTATCATTTATCTATCTTCACCAAACTTAATGTTAGGATGTCAAAACCCTAAAATATATCTCAGGGAAATTGCAGTTAGCCTGTTTCAAACTATGCCATATTACCTGCTGCTGCAGCAGCAGTCATCACTACCAAAAGAGGCCGGATAGCAACCAAGATAAAACGATGCCTTGAAAGCTAAAATTGCACCTGAAACAACTAAATATTTCAACACATAATGTGCAACAGAGTCTAAGACTGAAACAGAGAAACACACCATATCTGGTCTGCTGGTTGATAAAATTAGTATCGGCTGAGCATTGGGGTTGATGTAATCAACCTACCTACTTCTAGCATAATGGATGTCCACTTAGTGGTCATCCCTCTTATATGTATGCAATATAATTTTTCTGAATCTTCAGATTTTTTCAATATGCCCGGCCACTGGTTTTAAATTGATATTAATCAAATTAATATTCAATTTTTCACCCTACTTATTTAAATTTATATATATATATCAACATACATAAAAAAAAGTCATTGCCACATCATTTTATGTTCTTTTCCTCTAGTACTACCACAAGTTGAACCAATCTCATATCTCAGTATTTATTAGTCTTGCCATTATTAGCTGTTATCTAAGGTGGCAAGCTGGCAGAATTGTTAGCATACTGGACAAAATGCTTAGTGGTATTTCGCCTGTCACAGCATTGTGAGTTCAAATTACATTGAGGTTGACTTTGCCTTTCATCCTTTCGGGGGTCAATAAATTAAACACAGGGGTCAATGTAATCGATTATCCCCCTCCCCTAAATTTCAGGCCTTGTGTCTATAGTAGAAAAGATTATCACCTGTCATTTGTGTTTCCACTCCCTTGGCTATGGTCTTTTATCTTCAAATCTTTTGTGATATTTCATTGTTTTGTAAATGCAAAAATAGAGTAAAACTGTCTCACTGTACCATAAGGCATAAGTTGTACCACTTCTTATTCAAAGTCTCTACTCACCGTGATGGATAGAGTGCAATGCAGCTTGGGAACTTTACATTTCATTTGTACACACAAGCATGCATAAATACAAAAGAAAAACTACAGTCTTCACTTAGAACCCTGATTGATTTGGTAATTTCATATCATGCTTTTGGTAATTGTTTTAGGTGCTGGTGTTGTCATGAGCAGAAATAAGCATCTTCTTGATCCTTCCACTTCTGAATCAGGAGTGGAAGAATGTTGCTGCTGGAAGGAGAGAGAACTGTATCAGCACTCAGCAGGTATTGATTTCAGCTGAGCAAACTGGGACAATGTGAAATAAAGTACCTTGCTGAAGGACACAATGTGTTACTTTGTCCAAGAATTGAACACACGTCCTAACCACTAGGCTATGTAATGCACCAGTAAACCTCAACCATCTCCCTATGCTACAAGTGAACTAAATTATATGAGTATCTGTATTTAAACTGTGAAATTTAGAAGTACCCTACCTTAAAGTTGTGTCTTTGAAGCATTCCATATTACTGTTAGTCATCACTGAAAATAGGGAAGAGCTTTAGCCCATCCCTCTTAATTATTAAGAAAGATAAGGCGTATAAAAATAAGCTAAACTGATGTATGCTGGGTCTACAGAAACATGCCTAAAAATATGTAGCTAAAAGTATTAGGACCTTCCATAAAATAAAGATTAGTAGATAAAAGGCATTTGAGTATGAATAAAATGAAGTGTATAAGTTC
This sequence comes from Octopus bimaculoides, assembly GCF_046866305.1. Classification (NCBI taxonomy): domain Eukaryota; kingdom Metazoa; phylum Mollusca; class Cephalopoda; order Octopoda; family Octopodidae; genus Octopus; species Octopus bimaculoides. Next base: position 41,047,216 of record NC_142933.1, on the reverse strand, counting down.
AATCCTTTGAAGAAAATGGAGTTTCTCTGAAGGAGCTTTGAAATAATGTTACTTGACAGGGTATGTAGCTTAGAGATAGGGATTCTCTCCAGACTGAGCTGCTACTTCTCTGTATTGGAAGATTACAGCTCAGGTACCACAGATACATGGTTAGAATGCTGCAGGAAAGGACTGCAAGATAGATTCTTTAAGCCAGGCCAACTAGCAAGAGACCTAGGGGTACATCATGAATGAGATGTTTGGATAATATCCATAATCTCAGATAGTCATGCTTGAGAATCCAGCAGGAAAGTTTAAAGACATTTGTTTCTGATAGGATCTTGTGGAGGCAGTACATAGTAACAGTTACAGAGGAAAAAGGTGGTGAGCTGGCAGAATTATTATCACCCTGGGTGAAATGTTTAGCGGCATTTCATCCATCTTTACATTCTGAGTTCAAATTCTGCTGAGATCAACTTTGCCTTCATCCTTTCAGGGTCAATAAATTAAGTACCAGTGAAACACTGGAGTTGATATAATCGACTTACCCCTCTCCCTGAAATTGCTGGACTTGTGCCAACATTGGAAACCAATATTTAGACAGAAACAAGTAAAAAAGTATATAGGCACAGGAGTGGCTGTGTGGTAAGTAGTTTGCTAACCAACCACATGGTTCCGGGTTCAGTCCCACTGCGTGGCACCTTGGGCAAGTGTCTTCTACTATAGCCTCGGACCGACCAAAGCCTTGTGAGTGGATTTGGTAGATGGAAACTGAAAGAAGCCCGTTGTATATATATATATATATATATATATATGTGTGTGTGTTTGTGTGTCTGTGTTTGTCCCCCTAGCATTGCTTGACAACCGATGCTGGTGTGTTTACATCCCCGTCACTTAGCGGTTCGGCAAAAGAGACCGATAAAATAAGTACTAGGCTTACAAAGAATAAGTCCTGGGGTCGATTTGCTCGACTAAAGGCGGTGCTCCAGCATGGCCACAGTCAAATGACTGAAACAAATAAAAGAGTAAAAGAGTGTTGTCTTGTCATTATCATAGTCATTAATATCCGGTTTTCATTTTTGCATGGGTCAGATGGAATTTATCAAAGATTTTCTGCAGGGAGTTCAGTTCTACCTTCTATAGTATCTTTCAATAACTTACAATAGGAAAAGGAGGGTTGAAGGTCATTGCCCCAAGCGCTGAGTTTTAAAGTTATCTCTGATCGTCAAACCATTCTTGATAAAATCTCAGTTCTGTTAAATTTTATCAGATTTAATTAGACTTGTTATACTTCGTTCTGAAAGGTGACAACATAAATTTGTTTTTGTGAAAATGTTTTCTGTGTATAACACTCTCTGAAAGATCGTATAAATAACAGTGGTTGAGTAAGTAGCCTTTGTCAGTTCTAATTAAAACAACAACAATAACAGAACAAACAGATGACAGGCGACATTGAGGTTACTAGAGAGGCTGAAATGTTTGCCATTCTCATCAAGTTACAGCAGCAAATCTTTCTTTCAATCATATCCTGACTAAATTACTTTGGATACTACCGCTTTACTACATTTCACCCATAATTTAAACAACTAGTAACTATCATATTTCTACTCTGTGCATGAGAGCCAATGAATTAAGCCAATGAATCAAGCCAATGAAAATGCCTGTATGTGGTCATTGGACCTGCTAGCAGTAGCAGCCAAATCTCAATCAATTTTTTTCTTATAAAGGATGGACACCATGGATAATATTATTCTTATGTGTGGAAAGAAAAATATAAAAGATTGCATCGTTGTCGTTGGAACCTCTTTGATCATAAATCTCCTTGATTTGTATTGATAAGAGGATAAACAGCAACCATAGAGAATTCTACAATATCTATGCTGTAGCCATATTTGCTAAAACCACAGCTTACAGCTCTTATAAAAGTCAGTGAGAGACGTTTTCTGTTGCCAAACAAGTGTAAGAAAAAATTCAGAGTGCAAAAACATCTCAGCCTTTGTTGCTCTCCATATTCATTTTAGGGTGGTGAGCTGGCAGAATAATTAGCATACCTGGCAAAATGTTGTTAAGCATTTTGTCTGTCTTTATGTTCTGAGTTCAAATTCCACTGAGTTCAACTTTGCCTTTCATCCTTTTGTGCTTGATAAAATAAAGAACTAGTTGAGTACAGTGGGTGGTGTTATGTTATCGACTTATCCTCTCACACTAAATTGCTGGCCTGGTGCCAAAATTTGAAAACAATATTTAACTGCATTTTCTAACATTCAAATCAAGCAGTTTGTAAGAAAAAGCGATTTACTTCCGTTTTAATTTTTCTAGCTCTCCTCTCTACACACAGATTCAAGCATGCATCATTGGGGTTCCCTAATTACAATTTCTGGCTCAGCTGATGAATGCACTAACTTAATTACTCTCTAAGACTCATGAAAATGAATCATTATTTCAAAACAGCAAGCTCTTGAACTGTCCTCCAGTTTCAGAAAATTCTTTAATTACTTCATATTTGATAAACATTTACTCTAAGACAAATATGGGTGGAGGGGTACTGAAAAGTTCCTGGCTTTGGGTTAAAGAAAATGCAGGAGGATCAGTTAATTTATGATTTATCCAATATATTCCCCTCTCAGATTCATACACTAATAACAACTGTCCTTCACTTTTTGTAAGCCCTGTAAAATAACATGGAAGGTTGGACCTTCAACTAGGCCTTTCACAATACCCTTAAAGCCAAGAACTTTTCAGCACTCTTTGTATACAAAATAAATAAAAATGATTTGCAAAATGGTTAAATTTTGAGTCAGCATTAATTTGCAAAATCTAGCCAAAGACAGGAGTAACCATGAGAGAAGCATTTGCCTCTGGCTTTAGGTAATTAAGGTGGGATGGGGACCAAATCTAATTTTAACTCTGGATGACAAAGACACTTGCTACACCACTCTATCTGGTTCAATGTCAAGCTGTATTAGCTCAGTCGTTTCTCTTATGAAAGATATAATATCAATATCTCTGAACGCTCTCACTGTATACTGTGTCTGTCTAAAGTTACTCAGTTTCATTATTTCTCTTTCTGGTATATATTACATAATTATCATTGTTTCAATGGCAATTTTTTTCTATACTTGCATGAATTGGTTGGACAACTATACAGATTATTGCCACCTGTCATGATACTATTCTGATCTGTCTTTAATACTAATTCTCACATCTTTCATATTATTTTTCACTGGTATCTTACACAGTCAGAACACCACATGTTTAGTCCTGCTACAACCTATTCCAATGCAGTTGTTTCCCTAGCAAACCCTGGCTCATGACGTTTATAAGCAGTTGCGCTCTCTGCTAAATATCCCCCAACTTGAATGAAAGTTAGCATGCACAAAGAGAGGATAAATACTTGTCTTATTTCTCAGTAGCCTTTGTCTAATAATGCACTACATTCAAGATATAGAGGATCACATTATCAAATGTGACCAACCACTTTTTGAAGGGAGGGTGTGATTTGAGGGAAATTTAGCTGCTATTTCTTGCAGATTAAGTGGCAAAACAGACGGATGAAGTGGGCATCTGACGGCTTTACTCCACTCAATCACCTTTAGCTGGGTCCCAAAAATTACTGCTATAAGATCATTGATGGGAGATGAAACTTAAACTCAGAATGCAAGCTGTATGGAGTTGAGCAGACACTTAGTCTTGCGCTGTTGAGAACATAACAATTCTCTTAGGTGTCATGATAAAATGTTCACTATACACTCTGTAAAGTGGTTCATGCTGGGTAGGACATCCAGCCATAGAAACCGAGCCAAAACAGAAATACATGAATGGGATGTGGTTTGTAGAGCCATCTAGGAGAACAGTAACCACAAAATGAAATTCACATGAACTGTAACAACCTATCCAACCTACGTCAGCATGTAAAGACATAAAACAATGATGATGATGATGATGATGATGCTGATGATGATGGTGATGGTGATGGTGATGATGATGATGAAGAATCTTGTCATAATTTATCAATTATTTGTACATTAATGAGAGTTTACTAAAACAGTTTGCATCTAGTCCTTTCATTCTTTCCCACTACATAAGAATGTTGCTTGTTGTGAACATCACATCATTTGCAGAGGCTCATATAACCGAGATTTAATTTCTCATAATGTTTGAATTCAAAATTTCAACAACTTGTCTATTTGAAATGCAACATAAAATTATCAGACTGTGTAAAATTAGGTGCCTTCCCTTGAAATAAGAGATTTATAGTGTCATAAAACCAAACTCCACAAAAGGGATTTCATTTCATGCCTGCTAAACATTTGGCAATTTCTCTCATTTTAACAAGATGAGCTGAAAAGAAGCTTAATTTTTCCAATTCTGCATTAACGGCTCATATAAATCACTTCAGATCAAGCCATTATTTATTCTAACTGTACTAAATATTAGTCCCTATATCACAACTAAATTCTAACATAAAATAACTAAATTGATGATCTGGTTTCATAAACATTCACTTTATAGCCTGAATTACAATTGTTTTTCATTTGATTTGTGTTATTGAGAAATAGTAAGCATTTATTCCTATTTCAAATCATCTCTCATATACCCATTTCTACTCACTATCGCTGAAAGGCTGCAACACTATAATCTGTGAATAGTGATCAAATGTTCGATTCCTCTATATTCCTTGAATCATGCTCTGACCCATGCAAGTATAGAAAAGTGGACATTAAAATGAAAAAAATGATTATATATTCTTGCAAAAGGTCTTCAACCATAAAGCAGCTTGAAATGCCTTTGAAGAATTAAGTAATTTCAGGATCCAAAATTCTATGCTACCAGAATAAATAATCTTGTTTCTTGGCAAATATGTGACAATTCTAATGGTTATTATTTCAATTAATAAAATTTATTCAGTGCTGAGATATATTGCTTTAAAGTTGGAGAAAAGCTGTAATTTTTTTGCGCAAACCTGACACACACATATTTACATATATTTATGAGTTAAGGGGAATGAGGGAAAATGATAGTAGAGTGAGAGGATAAGAGATTTTACATGTATTTGCCTGAGTTTAAATACATTAGTATGTAAATGTTTGAATACACTTGTATATGCATATTTTAAGAGACAAAGACAAAGAAAGAAAGAAAAAGCAAAATATACAAAGAAAAGATCAGAGGAGTTCATTTTATACATATATACAAAAATATATTTGCAAATACACTTGTGTCAGTAACTCTGTATATGAATTCACATGCGTGTGTGTATGCACATGCACATATACTTAATTATGAAGCATCTGTGTGTGTATATGTGTGTGTGTATAATGTATCCCTCCAAGATAACTTGTTCATGTGTCTCCCCCACTCACTTTAAACCCTAGTTATAAATGATATAATTAATAGCAAAACTACAACAGTAAACAGATAGAACTGAAATGAATTTCAAACTCCTATAAAGCTTTCTTTGGTTGTAAAAACTGATTTGACTTTCCAAATTCAGTTCAAAAATAATTTTTACATAGGTACCTGGATTTTCTATGAGAGCCTCCATGTATTAACCTTTTTTAACAACAGTATCACAACCTATTTGATTTTCTGTGACTTGTTTTGAAGATTCTATATTATCAAACGCATTGTTGATTATCTGGAAAACTGTTAAAAACTATTAAAGCCAGGTAAATACTATGTAAGAGATTTATGGTATGGTAGCCTTGTATTATGGTAGAACTGAAATAGATGTAATTGATTACATTGAATATTTGTAGCACAGTAACAAAGTTGTAAAAGATTCAAAATTGAAGTCTCTGTTCATAAAGATAATCACTTCTGCTTTACATGCTACGATACATACTTTTAAAAAATCAGCTTTGTAAATATGAACTATGAAACCCAATAGGTTGCATTAAAACTTTGCAGTTTTGATCCTAGCTGAATGAAATATATATATTCTTTTATTTCAGCATTGCATAAAACTGTGTTTTTATATAACAGATAGATTGTGCTTGCAACACTGATTGCTTTCATGATCTTAGGTAAAGTCCATCCCACCATTATCTAGCTGAGACAGCTTAAGACTCTTGATCTGTTTACTGGATGATGTCATTATGAGTGGACTGCTTTGATTATCAGATACATTCAAGGTAACCAAATATATTCCAGTCAGAACTCATTGCTTCCCATCACCTTTGACACTGTTACAATTTCATCAGACCAGTCTACAGGAGTGGTGCTGTAACTCCTTAACTTCTACTTCAAATTACCCAACAATCATATCCAACATTTTGTGTCCACTCTCAACTAACAGCTCATGTTTTCCTCTCTCCCTCCCAACCTGTAAATCACATACTGATACAATCTCCTTTCTACCTGAAGCCGATAAAACTAACATCTCACCATTTCTGCTTGTAGCTAACCTAATGAGCACATATCCAAAATTCTGACCAGCTTTTCTTATGCTTAGAAGTAGCTGTCCCATCACACAAGTATGACATCAACCACACTCCATCTCTTCAACTCCTTCTTATATATATATATAGTAAGACATCTATTCCAGCTGGCTAATGACACACATTTTGTGTCCCATTAGTATTTGCGAGGGGAGGTCATCACTCCCATCTCTAGCTTTATGTGATACACATGGACTCGAGTTTCTGGGTGATTACTCATCCTCAACATATGTTAATCACAAGCTAGCGATGAAAACACATTTCACTTGCAAAATACTATACACACACACACATATATCTTCTCTCTGTTTATTTCCTCGTGTTCTTTTCTGTTGAAGAGCGTAGGCTCAAAACATAAAAGACTTTCTCACATTCCCGAGCGTCAAACTAATACACCTGCTACATATATATATGTGTGTGTTGTGTGTGTATGTGTGTGTATGTGTATCACATAAGGCTAGAGATAATATATATATATGTATATATATATATATATATATATATATATATATATATATATATATATATATATATATATATATATACATATATATATATTATCTCTAGCCTTATGTGATACACACACACTCGAGTTCCTGGGTGATTACTCATCCTCAGTATGTGTTAATCACAAGCTAGTGATGAAAACTCATTCCAATCACAAACTACTATATATATATATATATTCAAACACACACACACACGTATATATATATATACATATATATATATATATATATATATATATATATATATATATATATATATATATATATATATATATATATATATATATATCTTCTCTCTGTTTATTTCCTCGTGTTTCTTTCTGTTGAAGAGTGTAGGCTCGAAGCATAAAAGATTTTCTCACCTTCCCAAGCATCAAACTAATACACCTGCTATATATATGTGTGTGTGTGTGTCACAGGGAGGAGGAACTCATGAGCAGTCAACAGGCACCCAACAAATATATGTAAATATATATATATATATATCATTTATATATATTCTTATATGTATATAAACGTATATTTTTACTTTTATATTTGTTGATTTGAACAAAGCATTTGATACTGTTAATTGAAATGCTCAGTGGCTAATTCTAAGGAAAATAGGTTGCCCAGAAAAATTTGTAAACATGATCAGGGCTTTGCATCAAGATATGAAAGCTAGAGTTAACTTTGGTGGTAGGATCTCTGAATCTTTTGCCATGGAAAATGGAATAAAGCAAGGAAACCTTGATGCACCCTCACTCTTCGCAATATACTTTGCTTTTGTGTTGTCACACACTTTTCAAAACTCTGAGGAGGGTATTTACATAGAATATCGAACAACAGGGAATGTTTTTAACCTGACCAAACTGAAATTGAAAATGAAGGTTTTTACTTTACTCATTAGGGAACTCTTATATGCTGTCGATTGTGATCTTGTCAGTCATTCTGAAACAAGTCTGCAATCTCTTGTATCTGCATTTGACTCGGCTTGTGAGGATTTTGGCTTGATCATCAACAGGAGATGGTCAGACTCTGCATAAGGAGTAGACAACCATTCCTCATATGTGTATATATATGTATATATATATATATATGTGCGAACTGCCATGCTTCATGGCAGTGAAACATAGGCTGTGACTACTGAAGACATGTGTAGGCTTGAAAGAAATGAAGCTAGCATGATCCACTGGATGTGTAATGTCAGTGTGCACACATGACAGAGTGTAAGTGCCCTGAGAGAAATGTTGGACATAAGAAACATCGGATGTGGCATGCAAGAGACCTATTGAGTCAAGTACATCAAAATCAAAATCAAATCAAATCAAATCACAATCAAATGGAAATTGTAGTAGTTGTCCCCGTGCCGGTGGCATGTAAAAAGCACCATCTGAATGTGGCTGATGCCAGCGCTGCCTTGACTGGCTCCTGTACCAGTGGCACATAAAAAGCACCATCCGATCATGGTCGATGCCAGCCCTCTCTGGCCCCTGTGCCGGTGGCATGTATAAAAAGTACCTACTGCACTCTTGGAGTGGTTGGCGTTAGGAAGGACATCCAGCTGTAGAAACACTGCTAGATCAGACTGGAGCTTGGTGTAGCTTCCTGGCTTCCCAGACCCCAGTCGAACCATCCAACCCATGCCAGCATGGAAAACGGACGTTAAACGATGATGATGATGATGATGATATATATACATATATGTACATTCATACCTACATACACACACACACACACACGCGCACACACACACACACACACACACACACACACACACACACACACACACACACACACACACACACACACACACACACATATATATATATATATGTATGTATGTATGTGTTGGTGTGTATATATATATGGATAGATAGATAGATCGATCAGTAGAAAGATAGATAGTTTTCATTTATTTATTTCATTTATTTTTCTAAGTGCAAATCAAACTGAAATTTAACTATGTTGTGCATTAATATCTAATAATTACATATTACGCACAAACACATCTCTGTTCTTAAAATTGATAGACCAACAAAATATATTTTGTCTGACTATTTGTTTTTATTAAAATATATTGATACTCAAATTCAACAATTTGAGTTCTTAGTAGCCTAACCATGTTCTTTTGAACTTATTTAACAATCTGTCATCTGTCTGTCTTCTATACATACAGGTATATGTATATATGTGTGTATGTGTGTGTGTTTGTGTGTATATATATATATATATATATATATATATATACTCACACATACACACATACTAGTAGAGGTATCTGGTGTTGACTACTACTACTACTACTACTACTACTACTACTACTACTACTACAGCTGAGTGAAAGAGCAGCACTCACCATCTAAGTGATGCTGGAGTAGAAATATATGAAACCCAATATACCGATTATGCCTACCAGTCTGATAAGGGTACACCAAGCACATGCATCACAACCATATGTGCACAACATGGTGATCTCATATCAAGATAAACAGTGCATGACCTTGCAGGTAGGGCTCAGTTAGAATTTTCTTCAGGTCAAGTACCCCAGCCTATTCAATAGGTCCTTGAATAAAGTTTGTTTCTAGGTGTGAAATATTCAACCTCCAAATAGTTCCTCTCATCACATGGCTATGATGATCCCCCTCTACTCCTGCTCATGATCAGAGATTCAGATATCGTCAGCTGTGATATGTAAGGGACATGCTCACATGGTTAAGGTAAAGTAAGTGACAAGCAAATCTGTGGTATAGAGCAGAGTATTAGCTGTAGCCCATCTTTTACACTTAGACAAAACATGTACATGTTAACGCTTCCAATAAGTTAAGATCAGAAGCCATAAGAATCACTGCCTGCTATTGTATCAGGGCATTTATTATCATTATTATTATCATTATTATTATTATTATTATTATTATTATTATTATTATTGTTATTATTATTATTATTATCATTATTATTATCATTATTATTATTATTATTATTATTATTATTATTATTATTATTATTATTATTATTATTATTGTTATTATTATTATTATTATCATTATTATTATCATTATTATTATTATTATTATTATTATTATTATTATTATTATTGTTATTATTATTATTATTATCATTATTATTATCATTATAATAAGGGTGGCAAGCTGGCAGAATTGTTAGCATGCTGGACAAAATGTTTAGTGTTATTTCATCTGTGTTTACGTTCTGAGTTCAAATAGCTCTGACGTTGACTTTGCCTTGGGGGGGTCAATAAATTTATTACCAGTGAAACAATAAAATCAAGCTATTTGACTAGTCCCATCTCCCAGAATTTCAGGCCTTGTGCCTGTAGTAGAAAGGATTTAGTGGCGGGGAAGTGTGATGCTGTTCTCGGGGAGACTCTGGGCGCAAGTGAGAATGAGCTGGCTAGTATGTTCTTCTGGAGGACTTTCCAATCAGGAACTATCATGGATAATTTCCAGATGTCTTTGGACTGGCAGTGCTATTGGGGGGGGGGGCGCTACCAGTTTGAGATAAATTCTACAAGCATGGATGTGCTGTCAGATGGACTTGCTTGAAGTGTGCACAGAGTGACGAAACCATTCTGCATGCCTTCATTCAGTATCCAGGCGTTGCTGACTTGTGGGGTTATGTTGAACATCTGCTGTCATGTGTGGGATGGATCCATCTGTCAGCCAAGTCTGTATTGATGATTGCAGCACTGCCCTCCTTCAATTAGGCAACCAAGGCAGTTATCCTTTGCCTAGTGGCTGTGGCGAAAGAGGTTGTTTGGTGGACAAGGCTGAAAGGCATGAGGATAAATACATTCTTCTTTAGTAAAGCTCTCATTGACTTCTTCAAGTTTCACTTGAAAACGAAATTGAGAGTGGAGAGGGAAGTACTGTCCTTGATTGGGTTTATTGGAAGGTAGGTGAAAGTTGCGAAAATGGCAAGAGTACTTCATTATTATTTCTCGGATTAACCAGAAAGCAGCACTCCAATACAGCCACCATCGGTGGCGGCGGCGCCGTCATCATCATCATCAGCATCATCCTCATTATTATTATAAGGCAGTGAGCTGGCAGAACTGTCAGTTAGCATTCTGGACAAAATGCTTAGTGGCATTTCATCATTCTTAATGTTTTGAGCTCATATTCTGCCATGGTCAATTTTGCCTTTCATCCTTTCAGAAGTCAATAAAATAAGTACCAGTGAAGTACTGGGGTTGACACAATCAACTTCCCCTCCCTTCAAGAACTGCTAGCCCTATGCCAAAATTTGAAACCATTATTATTATTGCACATCCTTTTCCTCTTCGTTTGTTTTACATCCTATTTTTTTTATAAAAAAATTTCCTGTTTCTTTATAATTTCTTTTTTATTTTATTCTTCTGCATTTTTCTTCTTTTCCTCTACCTCCTTCAACACATCTTGTGCTTCTTTTTACTATCATCTTATCTATCTTTTTTTGTGGGGGTGGAACACACTGAAGCTGTTGCAAAATGCAAACTGTCTGCTTATCTCAAATCTCTCACGCAACATATAGTAACATTTTTTTTATTTAATTTTCATTGTACTTATATACCTGTGTGAGTGTATTTGTGTGTGTGTGTGTGTGCATTCGTAATAAATTCTACCTGCTCTGTGTGTGTGTGTAGTTTTAATTGTTTTCAGTTTGCCTCTAAAATATGATTCTTATATTTTATGTGGCAAAATATTACTATGTACCTCTGCTTTACAGCACATATGTATGCATGCATAGTTTTATAATAAATATTTGCAAGTTTCTCTATTGGTATGTGATTATGTATATGAAACTGCGCTTGTATGAAATGAAATATATTTCTAAACAGTGATGGATGTGTACATGTGGAGGTGTCTGCATGTGTGTGTAAACGTGTGTTTTCATGAAGGCATCTGTTTCATTATATGTGGGATTCAGTGAAAATTTCTATGAAATTCTTAATATGTTTACATCCATGTATGCATATATTTCATCGTCATCAACCTCGTTTTAGTTTCTTTCTGCTCTATAAGTATAAATATGCATGTGTTTGCGTTTGTGTGTGTGTGCATGCATGTGATTGAAAGCATATTTTCTTGTAAAACTACCTTCATTCTACTTCTCATTCTTTTCCTCTCTCTTTTACTATTTTTTATGTGCCTATCACTATTTGACACACACACATACAAACATACATACATACATACATACATATATCATCACACACACACAAACACACACACACATATGCATCCATGTATAACATACTTGAGTATGAGTATAAAATATGCATTTGAAACTGTATGCAAGAATGAATTCTTTGTAAATCTCTATATATTTTGTGTGCCATTCCAATACTCAGCCACACACACACACACACACACACACACACACACACACACACACACACACACATATATATTATATATATATAGTATATGTGTGTGTGTATATATATATATATATATATATATATATATATATATATATATATATATAATATATATATATATATATATATATATATATATATAATATATATATATATATATATATATATATATATATATATATATATATATATATATATATATATATATATATATATATATATATATATACACACATATATATACATACATATATATTATCTATATTATATATATATATATATATATATATATATATATATATATATTTGTGTATATATATGCTACCCTATATGTCTACCTGCCCATGCCATGTTCACAGGCATGTGTCTAAGGGATGGCCAGACATTTACTATAGAAGTTTTCCCCTACAAATAATACAGGAGCTGTACATTCATGAGCAGATGTTCTTCACAAATAGCTTCCATCAGAAGAGGAGATTTTTAAAAAAAAACAAGAAACAGCCAAAAGTAAAAAAAATATGTATATAGATAAAACCAAGATAATAACCAAACAGACAGAAACTATTTCCTGAGTCACAGGCCTGTTTTATTGCAGATTAGGAGTCAGGATTCATAAATTACATCTATTTTCATAGGAAGCATTTCAGAAAGATGCATAGAGAAGTAGCCAGGTTGAAGCAGGAACAGCGTGCACAAAGTATTGAATATCAAGCATAGAATAAATGATGTTGGTAATGCCATGCAAACATTATATTGGATATTGATAATCATTATTTTCTCCCATTGCTCAATCATATACCATACTATTTTGAAAATTAGCTATGATAATAATTACTACATATTGATATCATCAGGGATCTTGTGAGATATATCACTCCCATGTACATGCAGCACCCAATACATACATACCTAATTGCATACGTATATATATATAAGTAAACATGTATACACACACACATATATATGTATATGTATATACATATACATATGTATATACATACCTATACATACATACATACATACATACATACATACATACATACATACATACATACCTACATACATACACACATACATACATATGTATTTATGTATGTATATATGTGTGCGTGTGCAGGTGTGGAATTCTAAGTCAAGAAAACTACCATAAAATAAAAAAACATCAAAATATATTATTATTATTATTATTATTATTATTATTATTATTGTCATCATCATCATTATTATTATCCTTTTATTAATTGCATCGTTAATTAGCTCCATCTTAGTAGTAATTTCTATATTTCAGAGAAATAACAATTATTAAATAACAATTATGTTTCTAGAACTGCTGAAGTAAGAATAGGCCATATTTCACACCTTTCCCTTCACTCTATATATTTTGTGGCATATAACAGAGGTGTTAGTTTGAAGATTTCTACAGCTAAAAATCTTATAAATACTCAAATTTTTGCAGCCATATGTTTGAATTAATATACAACTGAATTCATATCATTGTGTGTTTGCATTAGTGAGAGTTTGCATGTTTATGTACACACACACACACACACACGCACACACACACACACACACACACACACACATAGTTATGTTATATTATGTTAGGAACTTGGTAGAATACAGTATAAAGTTCATCCACCTTCAGAATTACCCAGTGCTATCCGGTAGCATTATTATATACTTCCAGGTTTAAGTGTGGGCATTCATCGTGTGTGAGAATATAAAATTGAAGAAATTGGAGTCACGAAGAAGGAGTATGGTTGGACATTCATTTATTATTTGCTACAATTAAATTGTTAGAGAACTATGCTGCATTGAAATGATTGTAGTGAATAATAAAAAAATGTCCTGCCGTACGCCTTCTTGACTCCAATCTCTTCAAATTTTTGTATATGTATATATATATACATATATATATATATATTAATTTATGTATATATTAATATTATCTTGGTTGAAAAACTTTGATAATGCAAATATGTTAATAGTTACCAGAGTAGCAAAAATCACACATGAACTGGGATATTATACCCGGTTAATGGGTAGAAATTCCATGTTAAAGTGATGTATTTTGAGTTGATATAAAGAATAATAATAAATGGAGCAAAACGCATATAATCAATAAGTTCCTTTAATTCCTACATATGTTTCAAAAATTATATGCACTCTACTCCAAAGAAGTAAGATATATATATATACCAGCATCTCTTACTTCTTTGGAGTAGAGTGCATATAATTTTTGAAACATATGTAGGAATTAAAGGAACTTATTGATTATATGCGTTTTTCTCCATTTATTATTATTCTATATATATATATATATGTGTGTGTGTGTGTGTGTGTGTGTGTGTGTGTGTGTGTGTGTGTGAGTGAGTGTATATATCTATGTATATATATATATATATATATATATGGTGGTTGTCTACTCCTTATACAGAGTTCGACCACCTCCTGTACCTACACCTTAGCACCATCATGGCGTCTGATGTGGCTTTTTAAACCAGACAATGTTCTGAAAAGACATCCACATAGATTGCACCTCTGATTTGGACCACCAACACCTGCAGATAAGTTCTGCTCTTTGTGGATCTTAACATGTCTTTTGAGGCCTCCGTTGGATTCATACATTCAATTATACATACAGACAGGCTGAAAGAGGAACAAACATACATCTATATTAAGGTGAAAACACCACTATTTGAGTTTAAGGCTTTCTATTTAAGATTTTTTTATTATTTCTGTATGTATCATCCTTTATGTTTGTTTAGAACAATAGAACAATAGAATTTCTCTTTCTCAAAAGGCACCAGTTACTCTTTCCTTCTTCCCTTACCCCTGCTTCCACAAGATGGCACAGGACTTTCTTGTCTGTGGTTCTAGTCAATTCTTGTCTTGACCAATAAATTGTGCAGGCTGTTTTTTTTTGTATTTTTTCTTCTTTTTCTCTCTTTTTTTTTTTAAAAATTAGAAATCTCTAGTTTGTTTAAATCTTTAATATTTCATCAATGCTGAAAGGCATATAACGAACGAACCAACCAAAAAACCAACCAACCAACCAACCAGCCAACCAGCCAACCAACCAACCAATCAACCAACCATCTAACCAACCAACCAACCAACCAGCCAACCAACCAACCAACCAACCAACCAACTATCTATCCCCCTGTCCATCTGTCCATCCATCCAAATACAACAATATCTGTTTCAACTCATAATTTCACATCAAGAATGTTGCAAAATGAATACATAAACCTATATATATATATATATATATATATATATATATATATATATATATAGGTTTATATATATATATATATATATATATATATATATATATATATATATATATAGGTATATATATATATATATATATATATATATATATATATATATATATATATATGAATATATATCAATGTGTGCGTGTATATATATATGTATATATATATGAATATATATCAATGTGTGTGTGTATATATACATCATCATCATCATCATCGTTTAACGTCCGCCTTCCATGCTAGCATGGGTTGGACAATTTGACTGAGGACTGGTGAAACCGGATGGCAACACCAGGCTCCAATCTAATTTGGCAGAGTTTGATTATATATATATATATATATATATATATATATATATATATATATATGATACGTATACAAATAGATATGTATGCATGTGTTTATGTCTTTATGTTGATTTGTTTAACTAAAATCTTTTCAAGATGGCACCACAGCATGGCTGCAGTCCAGGGACTGAAACAAGCAAAAGATACAAGTTAAGAATATGTAAGATTAAAAATTCATTATTTCTCGCACTATAGATGCATACACACAAGTTTTCATGCACTTGAATATTTGCCCTTGGTACTAAAACAGTTCACCCCCACTATTCTAAATCTTTAAGTACCTATAACCACGTTTTTCTTGAAGTCAATAATTCTCTGAAGCACTGTTTTCTCTTATGAGAAAATAAAATAAAAGACTCCATGCACTCAGTAAAAAGACTCTATACATAAAATAAAAGACTCCATACACTCAGTAAAAAAGACTTACTGCTTTACCCAAACTGCTTCTTAAACATACACATATTATATATAACCTAGAAGCTGCAGTCTACAGATATTGCTCTGTGCTGAGTCGGGGTGCTAAACTCCCCTGTTCAAAAAGATAAAGATACAGATTGTGTGTCATATAGCCAGCTGGAGACGATGCTTCCTGGAGCTAAATAACAGTAACATTCGTCCCAAACAGGACTGACACATTATGTTGGCAAATAATCTTTACTATATATATACATATATATATATATATATATATATATATATATATATATATATATATATATATATATAGGAAGGGCATCCAGCTGTAGGGCATCCAAGGCATCCAGATCAGATTGGAGCCTGGTGCAGCCACTGGCTCTCCGGACATCAGTCAAACCAGCCAACCCATGTCAGCATGGAAAATGGATGTTAAACGATGATGATGATGATGATGATGATGACAGGCTTCTTTCAGTTTCCATCTACAAAATCCACTCACAAGGCATTGTTTAGCTGAGGCTATAGTAGAAAACACTTGCCCAATGTACCACGCATGCAGTGAGCCTGATCCTGGAACTATGTGGTTGGGAAGCAAACTTCTTACCACACAGCCACTCCTGCACCTAAATATGTGTGTGTGTGTGTGTGTGTGTGCGCGCGTGTGTGTGTGTGTGTGTGTGTGTGTGCATGTATGTGTATGCGTGTATGTGTGTGTGTGTGTGCATGCATGTTTGTGCGTGTGTGTGTGTGATGGGCTTCCATACAGTTTCTATCTACCAAATTCACTCACAAAGCATTGCTCAACACAGGACTGTAGTAGAATACACTTGCCCAAAGGTACCATACAGAGTAACTAAACCTGAAACCATGAGATTGCATATCATACTTCTTAACTACATGGCTGCAACTGCACTTACAAATCCTTCCTTATTCTCATATGGGTCTTTAGAATCTTAGTCAGTCACCAGTTTCAGACACAAAATACTAGCAAGGGGTTCAGCACTTTCGATTTAGTTCACCATCATTATTAACATCAACATTATACTGTTGACACCCGAAGCTTTCCTTTACATGCTGTCCATGGTTATAGACCTATATTACTCCAATTGTTTTCCGCATTGTTTGTCTTTCTTTATTTCTTCTGCTACACCTCACAATCTAGTCATCTGTCTCGTGTACTTATCTCCAGATTGTGTAGTGGTCCATTTCTTTTTTTTTTTTTACCTTGAAGACATTGTTGTATGTATAAGACTATGGTGCAGTATTGACATTTGTGAGTTTAAATTCATGTCTGTTAGTGCACATGTCTGAGTAGGTGTATGAAAAGAATAAGGTGATGGCGGTGACGGTAGTGTTGTTGTTGGTGTTGTTGTTGTTGTTGTGGTGGTGTTGGTGTTGGTGATGTTTGTGGCAGTGGTAGTGGTGGTGATGGAGGCAATGGTGGTAGTTGTGTTTGTGAGGAGGCTGTGGCAGTGGGATGGTGGTGGAGGTGGTGGTGGTGGGACAGAGAGTGGGTGGATAATAGGTGAAATTTTCAGCATCTGAAAGAATTGTTATTCAATCTAATTGTTAAGAAAGATCTATTCTATCACACACACACACACACACACACACACACACACACACACACACACACACACACACACGTACACAAAAAAAAATTAAAAAGGAGAAGAAAATAAAAATTGGCATTGAATCAGAAATGTCTTGAGATTGGAGAAATTGGAAAGAAGCTACTATTACTAATATACTTGCCTAAACTATTCAGGCATGAAGATGATGATGATGATGATGATGATGATGATGAGAATGATAATATTGATGAAGAGGAGGAGGAAGAGGAGAAGAATAAAGATTATATTGATAATGATGATGATGATGAAATAAAAGTAGAAAAAGATGATGATAATAATAGCGATGATGATGGTGATTATAGTGATGATGATGTTAAATCTGCAAACTTACTAGAAATATTGGGCATCATTCTCACTGAACATGAAATATTATCTTAATGTACTTCTCTTACACCACAACTAGTTGTTTCTTTCAATGAAGTGTATAACTGACTCCTCTCTGAAAGATAACTTTTTAAGGTGACTTTAAGGTGTCTCTTTAAGAATCATGCAAAGAATCACCAAAGTAGTGTTTCAGAAGTGAGTTTAAAGTTTTGCTATTTAGTTGCAGATCAGCCCTCATCATGTAGGTCTATAAGCAAAGGTGTTCCAACAAGGGCTCTCCTGTCAAGTTTTTTTGGTACCAAGGGTTACACTATCAGATGTGTCTTTCATATTTTTTAAAACGGTAGTATGTTATTTAAGGGTGATTTAGGAACTATTTCTAGCAAGCTGAGTGAGCCCCTAGGGACACTGTCATTGCCTTATGAGTCAGAAAGGTTAAGCAAACTCAGGGATTGGTTTTAGTCTCTTCAGTGGTGAGTTACAAGGTTGATTTAGAGATGAATCATAAAATGGGTCCAAAAGCACTGTATAAGGGGGATCTTAAATTAAGTATTAAGCACTTTGTAAGATTGATCTCAAATTAAATGTTAAGCAGTTTGTAAGATTGATCTTAATTAAGTCACAATATTTGTGTACACTCAAACAGGGACTCATAAGAATGACCTTGAATTGATTTGGGAAATTTTAATTCTTAGGTGGTACTTGAGTTGTTGTAGTAGTTGTTATTGCTGTTGTTTAGGACTAGATTAGTTCTGACTGATTAGACCTAATAACAAAGATATTCCAGTCATGACCATCCTGTTTTTTTTTTTTTATAGCAGAGGCTACCTTGCTAAACGTGTCTTTTTTAAGGCATCATAATTTGATGGAATTTGGTTGCTATTTCTGTTAGGTGGTTTGATTGCAAATAGACTCCCTTGTTTTTGAGTTCAATCTATATTTAAATCAAGAGATAGATTATATGGTAAATAATAAAGCAAACATTTTGGTAGTGAGTAATGTTAATTTTCAGGCCAAGCTTGTGGAAAGTTCAGTTTATAGATAAGGCCAACATCTATGGATGAGCTTCTAATACTATCCATGTTAAAAATCATATTCAGTGATTTTCAGCCTAGATCATTTCTTTTGTTAAATGTCACGTGAAGGATTGCATAACATTTACTGATTTCTCAAATATATATTTAGTAGAATTTTTGTAAGATTTAAGTGATTTTTAAGACAAAGGTAGATAAGTGCCCTCATCTAATCTTCATTTATTAATAGTTAATTCCCATATTACTGATGTCTTTACTACTAAAACTTCACTTCCTTTGCCTTGAACAAGAAATTTTAGATTGAGAATTGTCCTGCCATCAATACCCAGCTACTGTTTGTAATTTTCATCATTCACAAGATTGCAACATTTTTTTTAAATACAAAGAAGCATCTTCTTTAACCTGTTAGCATTCAGATTACACAGTCAAAAGTAATGCTTATTTATTCCCATTGTTTTGAATTAATCATGCATTATCTCATAGTTTTGAGATTTCAATGGTGTGATAGTTTATTTTTAAAATGTCATTGTAGAGTAGGTGTGAGAGGTGAAAACTAGCCAGTTTGAATATCAAACAAGGAGAATGTTTGAGCCTAAAGCAGTGGTTTTTGACAATTTTTTTGCTCACAAACACTTTTGATTCCTATTTTAGCCAGGTGGACCCTCATAGCCATTCAATGATTAAACCATCCTATTAATATTATTGGTAATTCCATAAAAAACATCGTTAAATTATTTTGTGTATAACCAATTTATTGCACATGAATAACAAACAAATTGTTATATGAGCCTCCAAGGGTTATACAGACCCCAATTGAAAACCCCTGTGCTAAAGTGTTAAAAGAATACTGAAAAAAGATGAAACATCACCACAAAGATCATCAAAACCTATGAAAAATTGAAATGTAGATTTGGACTGAATTTTGCAGGAACTGGAATGTCTAAACTGGCAAAGGATCATTGAAAGGCAAGTCAATTGAACTGATTGGGTAAATTTGAATATATAAATCTTCATAACCAGGAGAGTCAATAATCTTCTTGAGATAATTTGAAAGAGAACATAAGTATAAAATTTAATGATAGATGACATATACAGTACTTGGTGCAGCTCCTCAGCTTACCAGTTCTGTCAGGCTGTCCAACCCATGCCAGCATGGAAAACGGATGTTAAATGATGATGATGATGATGATGAAGAAGATGATGATGAAAAAGTACATGATTACAAAGCTACTCACTTAGAACATATGTGGCATTAAACAGCAATAACCACAAACTTTTGCATCATGCAACATAAAACAAAACTAAGAGGAAAGAACATTAGTTTGTAAACACAACAAATCTGTACAGAATTAATAAATAAAAATAAATGATTAACCATCGAAGCTGTATTAATAATGCAAACATTATCATAATGCAAAAATTACCATGTAGATAACACAGCTCAGTTGCAAATGAAAACTGTCCCTAATTGCAGGCAGTAAACTAAATAAGGGATAAAATAAAAAATAAGCAGGATGGAAATGTTCAAACTTTGTAAAACTGATATCATTAAGATGGCATAAACTTGCTGATTCCCACCTACTACAAAGACTACTATGTCACACACCACCAACAACGACTTCATCCTGAAGATAAGACTGTAATTGTCTAGAAACTTTGATGAACTGGAAAATATTAATGTTCTAACAGAATTTAATGGACAAATAAAAAATACAGATATAACATCCTGAGAAATTATAGAAGTTCAACAGAGTCATATTTTTAAGAAAAACATGAAGAAGCTGTAGTCTGTACACACACTCACACACACAAAGGCAAAGACATGCTCACTGTCACATGCACACACATACCTACTTATATATATATATATATATATATATGTGTGTGTGGGTGTATCTGTATGTTTGTATATATATATATGTATGTATGTATGTATCTACCGCAAATCCAAATGCCTAAACAACCAAACAGTATATTTCTGCAATACCCCTTATGTAATACCTAATAACCTTATAAATTTACATTTTAACTCCTAATCCTTATCTAATTCCTCTTCCATACTTGAAGATCACAATCATTTAAATATATAAGTATATATGTATGTATGTATGTATGTATGTATGTATGTATGTATGTATGTATGCATGGTATATGTACATATATGTGCTGGCGTGATAATACATACGGATACACGTATGTATGTGTATGTGCTATATATATATAAGTATATATGTACATGTGTGTATATGCATTATATATGTATATATGTGTGTGTGTGTGTGTATATGTATATATATCTATATATCTATATGCATATATGTGCGTGTGTGTGTATGTAGGTATGTAAGCATGTATATATTTGTATATAGTACATGTAAATATGTATGCGTGTATATACGTGTGTATGTATCCATACACGAACATGCAACTGGGTACATGTGAATATATATGAGTATGTGTAGATATATATATATGTACACAAGCATTGTCCTGATGGAAGAACACCTTTCACCTTGAAACCAAAGATGATAGTTTTTCTTCTAGTGCTGGAGTTAATGAATGGCTGAATGACCAAATTTAAGCTTCTCTGCTAGTTCCTCAACAGTTACAATGGGATCTTGCTCCACCAGGGTTTACAGAACATCCTTGTTGAGCTCTAAAGATCTTCCAGCATGATGCTTGTCTTCTAGGCTGTAGCTTCTGGTTCGGAATTTCTGGAACCATTGTTGACACTGGCTTACACTCATTGTCTAATCATGGTATATGGCATTAATATTCCTTGCACTTTTCTTTGCGTTGTTGCCTTATTGAATTTATAAAGCAAAATAAGCCAAATATGCTCCTTTGTCACTTCCATTACCACTTCGAAAAAATAACTGTTAAAATCGAACTGCAATCTTCAAAAGTGGCACTAAGAATAAGGACAAGGTAAAATTACTATCTGCCTCTATAGCAAGTTGATGCAGGTAGTTTTAGTTTTAGTTAATGCAACTGAAAAAAACTAATGACCCATACTGTTCTGTGACAGAAAATTCAACAAAAACAAATACTCCATCTTAAAGACATGTACTGTGTCCGTTAAATAAATAAATTATATATACATATATATATATATATATATGTATACATGAACAAAGTATGGGGGTTTAGTTTACAGGTGATCTAAACGATTAGGTATGCTAGGTAAATGTTGTAACGTATTACTAGTTCTTCTCCAAGGTTAAAACTGAGACGGTAGTTATGGAGCCATTGCAGATTTCTGATGCAGCAGATATATAATTGTTAAAGAGGACAACAGACATTAAGGTAAGGCAAACATCTCAAGTCATATACAATATTATTATTGGAAAAAATTCAAAGTCTTACAGCTGTTTCTGGGATATCCCTGAGTATGGGATATTCTGTCACCAGAGACAAATAGGGAAAAATAGGGAAAATGAGAATGGCATATATTAATGAGTTGATTATATATATATATATGGTGGCACATAAAATACACCATTTTGAGCATAGCTGTTGCCACTACCGCCTGACTGGCCTTCGTGCCGGTGGCATGTAAAAGCACCCACTACAATCTCAGAGTGGTTGGCATTAGGAAGGGCATCCAGCTGTAGAAACTCTGCCAAATCAGATTGGAGCCTGGTGTAGCCATCTGGTTCGCCAGTCCTCAGTCAAATCATCCAACCCATGCTAGCATGGAAAGCAGACGTTAAACGATGATGATGATGATGATGATGATATATATATATATGTGCGTATGTACGAATGTATGTATGCCATTGCTCAGTTTTATTTCAAGATTTCTTGCCAATAGAGAAAGAGTCAGTTTCTAACCTAGATCCAAGGCTCCTGCATTGGAATTTCAACATCAACAACAGGGTACTTGTGTTTGTATGTATATATGCATGTATGTATATGTGCAGATTTGTATGTTTTATTTTATGTATGTATTCTCATGCATATAGTTGCATATCTAGACATGCTCATATATATTTAAATGATAAACTTCCAGTAAGTTTTACAGATTTTTACAGTTCCAGTGATGGATTGGATCTGTAGTCTTCAAATTAGCTTTCTTCCTTCTGGTTTTGAGAAGCCTAATTTCTTAAGATTGGTATTTAGACAGTGTGTCCTAGAGCCCCAATGATTACAGGTATAAACCTGAACATGTAATCTGGATAGAGTAAATGCAGATTTCTCAATAGTTCAGCGTAGGTGTTCTCTTTTCCACTGACTTTCAGCATTGCTGTTAACATCTGCTGGGCAGCTAATTTCCACAACTGTGCACAGTTACTCTTCTCTATCCCAAATTATTATATCAGGTCTGTTGTGTTTACATTTTATTGAGGTTTTCACTGGGACATTCTACCAGCATTCCTTTTTATTACGAGTGGCTATGGCTTCTACCAAACTGTGGGTTCTTATTTCTTTGTCCTCAGAGTTATCCTTCTGACGGATTTCATTACAGAGTGTCCTAGTTACAACATCATGTCTCATCGGTAGATAATACCATGATGACATACATATGCATGTATGTATGTATGTATGTATGTATGTATGCATGTATGTATATTCTTTGCAAAAATCATGCATTTATAAAGTGTAAAAATAAAGATTCTACATAAAGTGAGATAGATAAAAACTGTTAGAGCAGAGATGAAGAGTGATGGGTGAGGGATAGGCAGAGGTGAAGCAAGAAACAGAAAATGTATGGGAGACAGAATATGAAACAAAATGTTATGAAGTAGTGAGAGATAATATGTGAGAATGAAAAAAGTGAGTGGGTGAGAGAGAGACAGAGATGTGGGAGAGGGAGAGAGAGAAAGAGGACATGGGGAATGGAACAAGATGTGGAAACAAGAACAGGTAAATGAAATTAGAACGTTTTAACAAGAGAGGAGAGATTGAGTATGTGTATGTATGAGTGCATGTGTGTATGTAGTTATGAAGGAAATTGAATGAGAATTAGAGGGAGTAGAAAGGATAAGATGATGCAGAAGAGTCAAAAAAAAAAAAAACGAACAAAAAATATGCAAGAGGAGGAGAAACATGAAAACAACACCAGAATAAGAATGATGATGATGATGATGATAATGATGATGATGATGATGACGATGATGGTGATGATGATGGTGATGATGAGAAGGAGGAAGAGGAGGAGGAAGAAGAGGAGAAGGAAAAGAAAAAGGAGGAAGAAGAGAAACCAAAGAAGAAGAAGAAGAAGAAGAAGAAGAAGGAGGAAGAAGAAGAAGGAGAAGAAGAAGAAGAAGAAGAAGAAAAAGAAGAAGAAGAAGAAGAAGAAGTAGTGGGAACATAGAAAATAGTTACTTATGGATTTATGTGAGATCTATCTATCAGACAAAATACAAAATATCGATGATGTCTGGGCTGTTATGTAGAGTTTTACACATTTCTATATCCCTCCATCAACACACCTCAATTTATTTTGGCGATTGTGCAGTAATAAATTTGATTTTGGTAACTCTACTACAGCAATAAACTGGTGGGTCGACTGTAGCAGAACACTTAGAGAAAATTAATAAGAACTAAAAAAAACACATACACTCATACAAACAAAAATAGATACACACACACATCCATGCACATATATATACACACACACATATATATATATATGTATAAATATACACACATGTATATATATATATATATATATATATATATATACATATACAGACTCATACATACATACATGTATATACACAGATATATGCATACATATACACACTTGTACATACATACATACATACATATATATATATATGCATATGTGTATAAATATAACACATGCACACATATATGCACATATATAAGTATTATATATTATTATTACTATTATTGTTATTATATATCAAAAAATAATCAAGATGTTGTGGGTTGAGAAGTGTGTACAGATGGATAATGGTACACATGCACTTAATGATTCCCAAAAGGTATAAGCATAGAAGTGGTCATGGAAAGCTATTAAAAATGGAGAATGCATGGAAGAAAGAGGGTACTCCCAATATGGCCTCATTAGAGGGACTGGCTGCATCTATCATACTGCTTGATAGCAGTATGATGGATACTCTTGATAGATAATGCAGTTATTGATATGAAGACAAGAAAGTTTCTGGCCCAACAGAAGTGACTCTTGAGGTAATCAAAATAGAGCAGGATATAACCTAGTCACCTGTATAGCTAATCAGGTTGCACAGGAAGATGTCATAGCCAATGAATAGTGTAACAGCATTATGATACCTTAGGTAAAGTAATTAGAGAGGTATCAAATTGTTGAACATGGTCAGGAAAGTTATAGAAGAAGATACAGGTCAATTAATTTGAAAGAGAATTAGTTTAGATGAGATGTCTCTTCGTTTTGTGCATGAGAGAATTATTGCTGATACCCACCTTCTTGTAAGATAACTTTCTAGTGAGACATACACACATGCTCACACCCATGTGCACACATGCATTTATATTAGGCTTCTTTCAGTTTCCATTTATCAAGTTCATTTGCAAGGCTTTGATTGTTCTGGATCTATAATAGAAGACACTTTCCCAATGTGCCACACCATGAAACTGTAGCCAAAAGCATGTGGTTAGGAACTGCATATACATACAGTACTACCTCGATTTTCAAACACCTCTGATCATGAATATATCGTGCATTATATATATATATATATATATATATATATATGTGTGTGTGTGTGTGTGTGTGTGTCTGTGTGTGTGTGTGTGTGTGTGTGTGTATGTGTGTGTAATATATACACAGACACATACATATTATATATATACACACATTTTAATTACATATATGTATATGTATATGTATATATATATATATATATATATATATATATATATATATATATATATATATATATATATATATGGGAGAATATACAAATAATAACAACAGACGAGGACAGGTGGTGTAAATAACAAAAGTATATATTAGTATGACGCTCGGGAATACGGAAAGTCTTTGACGTTTCGAGCTACGCTCTTCAACAGAAAGAATACGGAGACAAGGAGAAAACCACAGAGAAAAAAAAATTTGGAGAAAAAAAAAATTGGAGAAAAAAAAAATTGAATAGTGTTCAGTCAACGGTCAATCATAATAATATATATATATATGTGTGTGTGTGTATATATATGTATAATATATAATATGTGTATTCACACACACACGCACACATAAAATACATATAATATATATATATCTATATATATATATGTTAATTCTCTAAATGAAGTATTAACAGTAACTGCACGATAAAGTGTAGTATATTGCCACTTAAGTGTGGCTGACCCCTAGGGGTGGATGTTACTGTTGCTTTTAGCCCCAGGAGGACATCTCCTCCAGCTGGCTTATCGACACACGACTGTGTCCTGTTTGCCAAGGGTAGTTATCCCTCTCACCAACATCTGCAGCACGAACAGATCCGGATTTCAGGGTTATTTCCCTTCGTCAGCGTCCGATAGCGGCTGACCTTGGTGAGAGAGACAAAAACCTGGCAATCTTATATCTTCTTTTCAAGTGAAATTCTTCACTGATATCGAAAAGGTGAAAACAAGCAATGTTAATTCTCTAAATGAAGTATTAACAGTAACTGCACGATAAAGTATATATCTATATATATATATATATACATATATATACATAGACACACACATATATGGAAAAAGAGAGAGACACTTGAACCTCACAAAGCACACCTTAATTTGTCCAATTGAAAACTGAGTGCTCTACAATTATTTGTGCCTATAACCAAAGTGCATGTGAAATATTCAGAAGGAATCTATCTCAAATATACGTATTTATATGAAATATATGTATCTTACAAAACCATCCAGGATATTTAAATGTTTCATAGGTTGCCCACTTCTTTAGTAAGACAAGAATGAAACAGATTCTCTTGGAAGCTTATTAGAAATAACAGTTAACCATGAATGGTTGGGAGAAAAAAAGCTCTTGGGAAATACAAGTAAAATAAAGTAAGAACATGTGCTAGGAGCTTTCTATCTCTTGTAAGTCACCATTTTATTATCATACAAATACCACAAACTTTTCAATTCACAAAATGTTAAGGTTAGCTATTCTTGATTATAGATATATTGCTTCTTGTGTATAAGCTACAATTAATATCATCTGTGCAGCCACCATCTCAACAACCCACCTAGAGCATTTTGCTTTTGTGAGATGTCAATGTATAGAGCTATACTTGCTCACAAGATGATATGCAAATGAACTATACATGGCTTACTACCAATATCTTCAAGTTGTGATATCAACATTTGAATTTCTTTAGATCCATGGACAGGATAAACTCTGCTTACCAGTCCTAATTCATTTCATTCATTAGAGAGCAAGAACATCACTACTACTCTATAACTTGAAGCAATATCAATAGAGGCCCTACATACTGCAGTGGATCAAGTAAATGCAGGTCCTGCCTGTTTGAAAATTGCTATATCTTGAAGTAGATTATGGTATCCCACAATAGAAAAGTCAAACTAATTTCTAATCTTCTTCATCGATGAGCTTTTGTCTTGGATCAGTTCTAAACAAATGACTTGGAAAATTCTCTCAAAGAAAATCAAGGAGTTTAACTCACTTATGACTGAAAATTAATATTGGCTGACCTGTGTCCCCCAACACAATCTGATATCCTATAATGATCTATGCAGCAGTCTGCAAAAATTTTATCTTAAGATCAAGGACATGCAACAAAAACTTAGCTTACTATCAACCAATAAAAACCCATATTTCAAGCTGAATGCAGCCAGGGCTCTACTCATCATGGATGTTTGGTTGATTAGACATGTACATTCATGTCCATGAAACTCTGAGTCATATCTGTTTGAGATATTAACTGTGAATCTGTAAACATTTACTCTATATAACATTTTGAGTGCCCATTTTTATACTTTTTATTCGTACATATGCTCATACCACATACACACATAAACACACTGACACATATACATGTACATACACGCACACATACATACATACATACATACATATACTATGTGTCTGTCTTTGAGTCAGTGTGTGTATATAAATATATTTTGACTTGATCCAGACAAAATGTCGATATATGCTGGGTATAAATAAATTGAAAATATATGAAAGTTGTTATAGCAAGTGGTTCGGTTTTTCTCAAACTCTCTCTCTCTCTCTCTCTCTCTCTCTCTCTTTCTTATGCACTCACGCACATACACACAAACTATGGCCACATGCAGAGTCAAACATACAATGAATATATATATTGATGTATATATATTCTTCTTGCATATAAATATACATGAACTTGTATATATGCATATGTGCGTGTGTGTGTGTGTGTGTGTGTGTGTGTGTGTGTGAGAGAGAGAGAGAGAGAGAGAGAGAGAGAGAGAGAAAACGAGGAACAGAGAAAGAGAGTAATAGACACAGAAAGTTTACGTGTTCATGTGTGTGAGTATATATATAAATTATATATATATCATCATCATCATCATCGTTTAACGTCCGCTTTCCATGCTAACATGGGTTGGACGATTTGACTGAGGACTGGTGAAACCGGATGTCAACACCAGGCTCCAGTCTAATTTGGCAGAGTTTCTACAGCTGGATGCCCTTCCTAACGCCAACCACTCAGAGAGTGTAGTGGGTGCTTTTACGTGTCACCCGCACGAAAACGGCCACGCTCGAAATGGTGTCTTTTATGTGCCACCCGCACAAGCCAGTCCAGGGGCACTGGCAACGATCTCGCTCGAAAATCCTACGGGAGCCAGTCAGGCGGTACTGGCAACGGCCACGCTCAAAATGGTGCATCTCATGTGCCACCCACACAAGAACCAGTCCAGGGGCACTGGCAACGATCTTACTTGGCTTGCCGAGTCTTCTCACGCACAGCACATTTCCAAAGGTCTCGGTCAGTAGTCATCGCCTCGGTGAGGCCCAATGTACGAGGGTCTTGCCTCACCACCTCAGCCCAGGTCTTCCTGGGCCTACCTCTTCCACGGGTTCCCTCAACTGTTAGGGTGTGGCACTTTTTCACGCAGCTATCCTCATCCATTCTCACCACATGTCCATACCAGCGCAATCGTCTCTCTTGCACGCCACAACTGATGCTTCTAATGTTCAGCTTTTCTCTCAAGATACTTACACTCTGACGGGTATTCACATTGACATTACACATCCAACGGAGCATACTGGCTTCATTCCTTGCGAGCTTACGTATGTCCTCAGCAGTTACAGCCCATGTTTCACTGCCATGTAGCATGGCTGTTCGTACGCATGCGTCATACAGTCTGCCTTTTACTCTGAGTGAGAGTCCCTTTGTCGCTAGCAGGGGTAAGAGCTCTCTAAACTTTGCCCAGGCTATTCTTATTCTAGCAGCTACACTTTCAGCGCACCCACCCCCACTACTAACTTGGTCGCCCAGATAGCAGAAGCTATCGACTACCTCTAGTTTTTCACCCTGGAATGAGATAGAAGTTGTTTCCTGTTTGTTTACAGTCTTTATTGCACCTGAACATCTGCCACAAACAAAAACTAACTTGCTAGTTAACCTGCCTTTGATGTTGCTGCACCTCTTATGTGTCCATAGCTTGCACCGGGTACATCTTATAGAGTTACTACCTACTCCTTTTCTACATATTGAGCAGGGCCATCTACCTGAAGGGGTTTGTGTTTTATCTACCTTCCTACTTATTAGGATTTTGGTTTTAGCTAGGTTGACTCTAAGGCCCTTCAGTTCTAGACCTTGCTTCCACACCTGAAACTTCTCCTCTAGTTCTGATAGTGACTCCGCAATTAGGGCAAGGTCATCAGCATAGAGGAGCTCCCAGGGGCAACCTGTCTTGAACTCCTCTGTGATTGCCTGGAGGACTATGATAAATAAGAGGGGGCTGAGGACGGAACCTTGGTGGACCCCTACCTCTACCCGGAATTCATTGCTGTACTCATTTCCAACCCTCACCTTACTGGCAGCGTCTCTGTACATGGCTCGCACAGCTCTCACTAACCATTCTTCTATCCCAAGTTTCCTCATTGACCACCAGATAAGGGATCGGGGGACCCTGTCAAAGGCTTTCTCCATGTCAACGAAAGCCAGGTACAGAGGTTTATCCTTAGCTAGGTATTTCTCCTGCAACTGTCTCACTAGAAATAAGGCATCAGTAGTGCTTTTACCTGGCACGAACCCAAACTGCATCTCATCTAAATTGATTCGCTCCCTAATTAGTTGGGCTATGACCCTCTCTGTAACTTTCATAACCTGATCTAACAGCTTGATGCCTCTGTAATTATTTGTATCTAAAGCGTCACCTTTACCTTTGTAGCAGTTGACTATGATGCTGCTACACCAGTCATTGGGTATGACTCCTTCGTGTATCACCTGGTTCGTAATACGGGTGACTAGGCTATAGCCAACACTGCCAGATATTTTGAGCATCTCTGCAGTGATTCCTGATGGGCCGGGGGCTTTCCCGGTCTTCATACTCTTAATTGCTTTATCTACCCTGGTACTATCAACTCGGATAGCTGGTCCCTCTATTGGGTCGACATACGGCAGGCTCTCTTTCTCCCATTCATTCTCTTTATATATATATATATATATATATATATAAATGTATGTGTGTATATATGTATGTATGCATGTATGTATATATGTGTGTGTGTGTGATAATAAGGAACAAATTGTAGAAATTTAAAATGTTTCATTCAGAAGATTATAAAAAAAGAGGGAAGGAATCTCTAACAGAATAATTTGGAAGAAAGAGTTTTATCACGAAGAAAAGCTTATAAATATGTAAGCTTGTATGAGTGAAGCTGCTTCTATGTGTGCATGTGTGTGCATGCGTGTGCATGTATGCATGTATGTATGACTTTCTTCAAGATTTACTCAGAATTCCAGCCACTAACAAAGTGACAAGATTTTTTGTTGAAATTAAGAGAATTCCAAGATTTTGTAAACGGATGGGCATGTTTGTGTATGTATGGTAGTGTATATGTATGTGCATCAATAAAATTGTTCTTATATCTGTATGTTTCATTATACTTTATGAATATATATATATATATATATATATATATATATATATGTATCTGTACACATACGTATATATACATCAGTATTGTGTGTATATGTTGCTTCTAGGAAGTTCAAATGGAAAAATCTGTGGAGTGTTTTACAATTATTCAGCATAGCACTGATTGATCTAATCATTTGAATTTGTAAGATGTGAGTTGGTTTGCTTTCTTCCTTATTGGAAGACCTCAACATTTTGGGGGCTTTTATGCAAATCTGGTGCTTCACATCCCAGTGCCTCTATGATAATAAGTACAAATCAAAATCCATAGCTGGGGTACGAGAGTTTTGAGTTCTGCATTAGTAAACCATGGGTATTCTAATTTTCTATAATGTTAGTCAAAGTGTGTGAGTATATATATATGTGTATGTGTATATGTACCAATGTATATAAGTATGTATGTATATGTATGTATGTATGTATGTGTGTATGTATGTATGTGTGTATGTATGTATGTGTGTGTGTATGTGTGTGTATGTATATACATATGTATGCGTGTATATACATACATACATGCATATGTATATACATGTATGTATGTATGTATGTATTTATTTTGCTCCTGATTGAAGTTTTAGGATTTATTTTAGTCAGCCACTTGCAAGGTTGCAATGTTACAAAGAAAAATTTCTTTTGTCTTAAGAAAGGGTTTTATTCCCCTTGTGATCTTTTGCTTAACTATTCATCCTTCAAATTTTAAGAAGGCCATGAAATATTTTTAGAGTCCCAGAGAGCATAATCTGCTGCATGTGAATAATGGAGCTGCATTCTTTCTTCAAGAATCCAAGTTATGCCAAATTTTGTTCCTGACAAATTGGTATATATCCTTCCACTCCAATCATAATAGTTATAAAGCTGAAAGTGTATTTGATTACCAGATTTGCAGTTTGGAAAGTAATTCTTTCCATGGCACATTTTTTTGCTTGTTTTGTACAGAATGCTAGCTGTTGGCCATGCAGGAATTTGTTTTTTCAAAAGAAAATTAAGTCAGTGAATAAAGAATCAATGTTAATACCACAAGGCATACATCTATGTCAATGATGGCAGGTGTGGCTGTGTGATTAGAAGCTTGCCTCCCAACCATATGGCTCCAGGTTCAGTCCCACTGCGTGCAACCTTGGGCTTCCACTATAACCTCAGGCCGACCAAAGCTTTGTGAGTGGATTTGATAGATGGAAACTGAAAGAAGCTAATTGTGTGTGTGTGTATATATATATATATATATATATATATATATATATATATATATATATATATATATATATATTATAAGTATTTATTTATGTGTGCGTGTCTTTGTGTCTGTTTGTCCCTGCCACTCTCACTTGACAACCGATGTGTATTTACACTTCGTAACTTAGCAGCTCAGCAAAAGGGTCTGATAGAATAAGTACTAGACCTACAAATAGTCAGTCCTGGGGTCAATTTCTCCGACTAAAAAACCTGTTAAGGCAGTGCTCCAGCGTGGCCGCCGTCAAATGACTGAAGCAAATGATTGTGTTGAGTCCAGAGTTTTGCAATATTCTGGTAACTTGATTTCTTTTATTCATCAAGTTACAACAAAAGCAGCTTAGCATTCAAAATAGAGGCAGCGTGTTACACTGTCTGAAACCAACGTTCTGCCAGTTCTTTGATTCCATGTTGATACCAGTTCTTGTCCCTCGAGGCAAAGAACTCCTTTACTGAAGCTTCTACCTCCTCTTACTTGATGAAGAGTCATGAGCACAGGAAGTGAGTCATAGATCACTTCAGTACAAGACACAAGTGTGGCTGCATGGATAAAAAGCTTGTTTCTCAACCATATGGTTTTGGGTTCAGTCCCACAGCATGGCACTTTGTATTATTCTGTTTTACATTCAGCTATAATGCTACTGAACAGATTTTGCACCTGATGCTTTGTAATTGAATTTTTCATATTGTATGTAAGTAAACATGGTAATCCCCATAATCATCATTCTTCTTTCTCCCATCTGCTGCAGGATTTGAACTCAGAGCACAGAAAGCTGGAACAGACTGCAAAGCATGCTCTTTGACACTCTAACCATTCTGCAAATTAACCACCATAAATATTAGGGCAGAAAATAACACACATACACACACAGAGACGTACATGTTCATATACACACACACATGCACACAAACAAGTGCATGTACATGTACACACAAATGCACATACATATGCGCATATACACATGCATGTGTACATACACATGCACACATGAGCTTGAATACATGTGCTTGCACACATACCCACATACACATGTATACACTTACATGAACACACAATCATATATACACATATACAAATACATAAACAAACGCACACACACACACACACACACACACACACACAGAGAATCATGCCAAAGCACATACATACATGCTCAGTCACACCAGCACATACTCACATATATTTGCATACAGGGACACAGACATACACAGATACACACAATCATACACGCACATATACATACACATACACTCTCTTTCTCTCACTTTCGCCATCTCTCTCTCTTCCTCGTATAAAATATTCTCATCTCTTTGTCTCTTGAGTAAACACCATACAAATGTAAGAAACTTAATAACATAGCTTTTGGTTGTTGGCAAACTCATGTAATATTCTTTGAACTTTCTCTGTTCTCATTGTAAATATCATGCACCAACAAGGACAGTGGACTGGCAGAATCGAGAGTGTGAAATCCAAAATACCATACAGAATATATTTTTAAGTCTCCTTAAGTTGTAAGTTCAAATCCTGTTGGAGCTGCTTTTGTCTTTCATCCTACAAGAGCTTGATAAAATAAGTACCACTCAAATTTCAGGTAGTCAGTCAAATTGACTCATACCCTTCTCTTGAAATTTATAGCTATGTACCCATGTTAAAATACTAATATAGTAAAGTGGTAGTGAAACAAATACATCTCTAAAGGGTTTTCTATTCAGTTAATGAATAATATGATGGCTCAATAGAAGAATATATACCACCAGCACTTTAGTACAAGGCTCGGGTGTGGCTGCATGGTTAAGAAGTTTGTTTCAAAACCATGTAGTCTTGGGTTCCGTCCCCCTGCATAACACTTTGAATTGATGACTTCCACTATAGCCCTGGGTCGACCAGAGCATTTTGGATGGATTTGGTAAAGGAAAACTTAAGAAGCCTGCTGTGTATATAGGTATGTGTATGTATGTGTACTTATGTGTATGTATGTGTACTTATGTGTGTGCATGTGTGTACTTCTACTTTAACATCATGGTTGTAATCAAGCATTACCATCATACAAGTGGTGCTGTTTTTTCCAGTCTTTTATAAAAAAAAACATGTCTAGCTATGGGGAAATATTACTTTGCTTGGAAACAGGTGCAAGTTGGTAACAGGAATGGCATCCAGCTGTAGAAGATCTGCCTCAGCAAATTCTGTCTAACTCATACAAGTATGGAAAAGATGGACATTAACTGATGATGAAGTGTTCTGTAATTGGTTGAATGTTGATATGATTTTTAGCTGTAAGATAATGTTGAATGATATAGTCACACATAGCAGCTCAGAAGTGATGCAACAAGCAGCCATTAAAGCGTTGTATAGTCTGCCTTGAAGTGTTCCTTCCACCTCTTTACT
>NC_142933.1:40979680-41007180 GCF_046866305.1 Octopus bimaculoides | reverse complement strand
ATAGGTGAACTGTAACATGGCAAGTGATTACTGTATACTCAACGAAGATTAAGTCAAGTTGAAATGGTATTGTACTGAAAAAGCATAAAGCTTGTCTAACTAATTTGCATAATACTTATACCAGAGTTGTAGGTTTGGTAAGATAGTGAGTCATGTGACAACTGCTACCATATGCCACTGATACATACATAATTATTGATATATATATATATATATATATATATATACACACACACACACCTTTATATATACATAAATACATACACATACACATGACATACATAGATAAAAGTATATAATGATACATATATATAGATGTGTACACATATATATACATATATATATATATACACACGTATATATGTATGTATATATATATATATATATATATATATATATATATATGTATGTATGTATGTATACATATGTTTAAATATATAAAAAATGTATAAATATACGTATATATACATGTATATATATGTATATATGCACACACACACACATACACACACACATTTTCGAATGGAAAGAAGTTGTTCTTTCTCGGGGATGTATTTCATCCAAGTGTATACCAATTTAGTTCTATATGAATTAATTTTCCTGGAATTTGTTAATTCGTGTTAGGATTAGTGCTTATGGATGGTACTTCTTCAACATCAACACTCTACACTTATGAAGTTTCAGTTGTCAATTTTAGTCCTGAAGAGATTTTTACCTTTTAAATTCATAATGCAATTTGAATTGGAAAATAGGAATGAAGGTGAGAAACTGAAACCTGCATAGGCAACATGAAATTGACTATTATATAAATAAATTGATTTCTGTGTTCACACTCTCCATTTTCTTTATGTTATATATATATATTCTTTCTTTTTTATTCTTATTCTTTTACTTGTTTCAGTCACTTGACTGTGGCCATGATGGAGCACCACCTTTTAGTCAAACAAATCAACCCCAGGACTTATTATTTATAAGCCTAGTACTTATTCTATCGGTCCCTTTTGCTGAACCACAAGATTACGGGGATGCAAATACACCAACATCAGTTGTCAAGTGATAGTGGGGAGACAAACACAAATGCACACACACACACACACACACACACACACACACACACACACACACAATGGGCTTCTTTCAGTTTCCGTCTACCAAATCCACTCACAAGGCTTTGGTCAGCCTGAGGTGATAGCAGAAGACACTTGCCCAAGGTGCCATGCAGTGGGACTGAACCCAGAACCATGTAGTTGGTAAACAAGCTACTTACCACAGCCACTCCTGCACCTATAACTACATATATATATTGTTATTATTTATTACCATATTCATTATTATCATTTTGACATCAAATTCTCTATGCGTGTATGTGTTGGACAAATTTCTTTAAGGCCAATGTTCTATGACCAGATGATCTTCCTGTTGCCAAGGCACACCTGTTTTCAAGCAAGCAGATATTTCAAAATGACTAGATGTAATTTCAGAAATGACTGGAAATGAATGACATCACTTGTCTGACTGTGACACTTGCTTACAGCTATGACATGTTGTCAGAAGATGTAGAAACCTACAGACACAGACAAACATACACATACATATTTACATGTACATTTGTAGACACTCCTTACACACACATATATACACACACATATGTATATACATATGTATGTGTATATGAATGTGCATATATGTATATTTTTTTGTATATGTACATCTCTCTATATATATATATATGCATATGTATATATTGGAGCTCGATGCAGTACTTGGATATATTGGATCCTATCAAACTGTCTAACTCATGCCTGTATGGAAAATGGGAGTTAAATGATGATGATGATGATGATGACGACGACGATGATGGTGATGACGATGATTATGATGATGATGGTGATGATGATGTGTGTATATATGCATATATGTATATTTGTGATTGTGTGCATGTGTTTGTGTGCAAGTGGAGGCGCAATGGCCCAGTGGTTAGGGCAGCGGACTCGCGGTCATAGGATCGCGGTTTCGATTCCCAGACCGGGCGTTGTGAGTGTTTATTGAGCAAAAACACCTAAAGTTCCATGAGGCTCCGGCAGGGGATGGTGGTGAACCCTGCTGTTCTCCTCCACCACAACTTTCTCTCACTCTTACTTCCTGTTTCTGTTGTGCCTGTAATTCAAAGGTTCAGCCTTGTCACACTGTGTCACGCTGAATATCCCTGAGAACTACGTTAAGGGTATACGTGTCTGTGGAGTGCTCAACCACTTGCACATTAATCTCAAGAGCAGGCTGTTCCATTGATCGAATCAACTGGAACCCTCGATGTCGTAAGCGACGGAGTGCCAACAGCAACATGTGAAATATATATAAACAAGTTGATTGCTAATTGTGGAGGAGACCTGTGGAAGAGGTAGAGCAGGAAAATGTGGGATGAGGTGGTGAAATATGATCTTTGGTTGTTGAGTCTCACGGAAGTGATCACAAGTGACTGAGACTTCTGGTGGTTTGCTGTGCATGAGAAAACATGTCATGCTAAGTGAAACCATGGTCCTGGTCAATGTCAGTGACATGTAAGAGGGACCCATGCCAGTGACTGATAAGAGACGTCCAGTACACTCTCTAGATTGTACTGGTTGGCTTTAAGAAGGGCATACTGTTTGAGAAACCGAGCCAAAACAGACTAGAGCCTGGTGCAGCACTCTAGCTTACCAGCTCCAGTCAAACCGTCTAACCTGTGCCAGCATGGAAAATGGACGTTGAAGGATGATGATGATGATGATGATGGTGCTGATGATGGTGGTGGTGGTGGTGGTGGTGGTGGTGGTGGTGGTATTGGTGGTGGTGGTGGTGGTGGTGGTGGTGGTGGTATTGGTGGTGGTGGTGGTGATGATGATGGTGATGATGACGATGATGATGACACTCACACACATACATGGTCTCATGTACATTGTGCAATTAATGCCAAGTTATTTAAAGTGCAAGCTCCCTGATGTAAATGAATATGTCTATGCAGGTGTAAGCAGAGGTATGCAGGCACACTTGTAAATGAGTGTATGCATGTATAAACAGGTATGAAAATATCTACCTGTGCATGTATCTGTGTATGTAAGTATATGTATGTAAATATATGTGACGAGGTTAATCTGCACAAGCATGTGATTCAGTTTTGTATTACTAGAAGTATATGCCATCAGAAGCCAGAAAGACATCACTCATAGTATAATATTAAATCACCATCTCTTGACCTCTTTCTGCCCATGCAATTAAGGTGCCAATCTGCAGAATTTTGGACATACCAGGTAGTAATCAGATAGGTCTCATTTTCTAATCAGTTGTGGAGATTCTAAATGATAATGATGGTAATTGCTATGTTCTTCCTAATTTATGCCTTTCCTATCTAGAATTATTTTGTAAGGGATACCACTTCAGCACATCTAAATTCATCTAAATATTTTTAACTCATTAAAAATTAGGAAATTTTAATGCTTTTTATGGCTTTCTCATTTATCTATTTATTCATTTTATTTTTATTACAGGTTTCAGCCATTAGACTGTGAGCAAGTTGAGACATCATCTTCAAGTATTTTAGTCGATTATATGAACTCAAGTTTTTAAACTCATGCTAATTTTACCATTCATCATCTTAGTTCATGACTATGTTCACATACATATTGAATTATAGAAATCCTTTTAAGGATGTAAATAACAAGGTATGCTGGTTTAACACAATTCTACATTTCTGAGACGAGAAGTTTGTATAATGTATACTGTTTATATTAGTTGGACTTGTGTTCTTATCTTGACTGTTATTTTCACTCTTTTAGCTGTTCTATGCTCCAGCCTTGTTCAGGTGTCTTGTATTGAAATCAGTTGCTGTATTGGAATTTTGAATCCAACCCTTTATTTGAACCAAGAGGGTACACTGTTCTCATTGTGGATGCACTGTAGTCAGTGGTTAGGGTGTTGGACTCAAGATCTTAGGATTGTGGTTTTGATTCCTGGACCAGGCAATGCATTGTGTTCTCTAGCAAAATACTTTATTCCACATAGCTCCAGTTCACTAAGTTAACAAAAATGAGTAATTCTGCTATGGATTGGCAACCCATCCAGGTGGAGAATATATACGCCATGGAAACTGGGAACCTGACCCTTATGAGTCTGTATAATTCAAGAAAGAACTTTACTTTTACTGTTCTCATTCAACTCTACTTTTCGTGACATTTTTTTCCTTCAGTTGACTTTATGTGAATTATCTTAATGCATTGCTTTACACACATACATGCATGAACACATACACACACACACACACTTGCGGACATACATACACATACTTACAGATAGATACACGTGCAGACATACATACATACAGGTACACACTAGTGATGTTGCATCGATTTTGACCACTTTGTGCAGTAGCCAATCCGGCTACCTTCTTCTTTAAACATACCTTTACCTGCAGCAAATGGTATTACATAAAGTGAGCAATCTGTACAGTCCACACGCACTATGCACTCCTATGGAATGTCACTAGAACATACACATATATGCATACATATGGCTATGAGAGAAGAGACTTGACCACAGTACTGTTACAGTGGTCTCATACTCAAATACAATTGTTGGAAAATGCACTTCCTAACTACACAGTCAAGCTTCCTACCATTTTCTTCTTGGAAGTTTTATAATCTCTGAAACCCATAATCATAATCCAGTTAACAAGTAAAGAGTGAAATAGTACTTCTTCTGTTTAGCTACAAGCCAGACCAGCTTAAACAGATTTGTTATTAAAAGTGTTCTAGCTGACATAATCCTATTTTATACTGAAACACGATGCATCTCGTGTCCTTCATTTATTTTATAAGATGGCAGGGTGAGTGATTTGAAGGAAATTTGATTACTATGTCTAGCAGTATGTGGGAATATGTAAATATGTAAAACCTTATTGAGGAGATGACAATGGACCAAAATGTCTGATGTCTTGCTGTACTCAAGAAAACCTGTCCTCCACAGCAGAAGTGCTAATGCCCACCCACTCCTGATGGAGAGGATTGGCCCATAAGGGCCTGTGTCGGTGCCACATAAAAAGTGCTTGTGCCGGCACAACATAAAAGCCCTTAAAATCACCTAGCAACACTCTAAAGTGGTTGATGTTAGGAAGGGCATCCAGCTGCAGAAGCCATGCCAAATCAGACTGGAAGCTGGTACAGCTCTCCTGCTTGCCAGCTCTGGTCAAACCGTCCAACCCATACCAGCATGGAAAATGGATGTTAAAAGGTTATGATAATGATGATGATGGTGATGATGATAAATGATATTAGTTGTTCAGTTTTTAAGATTAGAATACAATTTGAATGGGTGTGTTGCATTTGCAAAAAAATATTAATATATATCAAGTAGATAAAATTGATGTTGAATATATATGAATGTATGTATATGTCTTTATGTATAATAAATAAATAAAATTAATGTTACATATGTATAAATATGTTTTAGCTTATAATGAATAGATTAAATTAATATTGCACATGTATAAATATGTTTTAGCATATAATGAATAGATTAAATTAATATTGCACATATATGAATATATGTGTTTATATATAATCAACAGATAAAATTAATGCTGCACATTGATAAATGAATGTTTTAGCATATAATGAATAGATGAAAGTAATGTTGCACATGTGTCTTAGCATATAATGTATAGATAGAATTAATATTGCCTATGATTTCGTATTAAATAGATAGAAAAAAATTAATGTTATAAATGTGTGTATGTATATAAATATATATATATATATATATATATATATATACTATACACACACATCTATGCATATTGATATTTAAATATATATGTATATATTTATATATATACATACATGTGTGTGTGTATAGTATATATATATTTGTATATATATATATATATATATATATATATATATATATATATATATATGTGTGTGTGTGTGTGTGTAAAATATATATAAAAAATGGAAGAGAAATGCCTTCGTTTCACATAGTTTAATATCTTTTTATGAAGAAATTTTTATATATATATACATATTTTATGGATGTCATGATATCCAACTGTTTTTCGATATTTAAATCAGCTTTTCAAGGGACATTGTGAAGTAATCAATTCTTGTGATAAAGGGGGTCTCACCATTTTAGATGCTTGAAAAGTATGAATGAGTCTAGAGAGTGGACAAAGGGATGCAACAGGTGGCATCCTCAGTATAATTGTTGAAATAGGAATGAGTAAGGATCCCAGTATTTTTGCTCCTTTTATATTTATATATATATATATATATATACGTTTCTTTATTATCCACAGGGGGCTAAACACAGAGGGGATGAACAAGGACAGACAAAGGGATTAAGTTGATTACATTGACCCAGTGCATAACTAGTACTTATTTAATCAACCCCGAAAAGATGAAAGGCAAAGTTGACCTTGGCAGAATTTTAACTCAGAGCATGATGGCAGACGAAATACTGCTAAGCATGGCTGTGTGGTAAGAAGCTTGCTTCTCAACCACAGTCCCACTGAGTTCAGTCCCACTGAGTTCAGTCCCACAGAGTTTAGTCCCACAGCATGGCACCTTGGGCAAGTGACTTCTACTATAGCCTCAGACAGACCTAGGCCTTGTCAGTGGATTTAGTAGATGGAAATTGAGAGAAGTCTGTCATATATATATATATATATATATATATATATATATATATATATATATATATATATATATATGTATGTATATGTTTGTGTGTCTGTGTTTCTCTCCTCACCATTGCTTGACAACTGATGTTGGTGTGTTTATGTCTCCGTAACTCAGCAGTTCGGCCAAAGTACTAGGCTTACAAAGAATAAGTCCTGGGGTCGATTTGTTCAACTAAAGGTGATGCTTCAGCATGGCTGCAGTTAAATGACTAAAACAAGTAAAAGAATAAATGAATAAAAGAATTCATACATAACGACGACGACAGTAAATCCCAAAACAGAAGAACAAACACAAAAAAACGACAATGCGAGGACGTGGTACATGTAAAGTATTAGTAGACGCTCGGGGAAAGAAAGAAAGATGGTTTAATGCTTCTAGCAATGCTCTTCTTCAGAAACAGGAAAATCCAATAGAAAGGAAGACAGAGGAAGAAAATCACCAACGATTCACATGTGGTTACATTTTGAAATGTATATATAACTGGAAATAATTGGTACAACTACTACAGAAATAACAACTTTCTCTATCATACATCACCTCAAGAGTATGTGCGTTTGAAAAGATTAATCAAAAGCGTTCACACACACCAAGGCCAAAAACTTCTTCCAAAAAGGTTAGTGACATTCTGGTAAAAGATTTCAGAACATTTAAAAAAAAAATAATTAAAAATAAATCCCCTTGATACCTAATAACTGTATCGAGTAATTTTCACAAAGACTTTCAAATATATATATATATATATATACACATACAAGGCACAAGAGTGGCTGTGTAGTAAGTAGCTTGCTTACCAACTACATGGTCCTTGATTCAGTCCTACTGTGTGGCACATTCGGCAAGTGTCTTTTACTATAGCCTCGGGCTGACCAAAGCCTCGTGAGTGGATTTGGTAGATGGAAACTGAATGTGTGGGTGGGCATGTGTGTGTATCAAGCGAGGGTGGTTGAGTATATACATATAGGTGCATGTACAGATTGGTGCACTTACGCAAATACTATGGACTTTTTACTCCCTTACCTCTACCCCCTTCCCTTATTTAGCGGTCTGTAGCGCTTTTGTCTTAATGATGGTCAACCACACAGTAATTTCCCTTTGTTTAACAGTCATTTTCATAGGAATTTTCAATGGCCAGATAACTGAAGAGATGCCGGTGTGGGTTTCCACCCTGGCATGTGAAACTCAGAGTTTTATCATGGCTACCGAATAAGTGTTACATATTTTTACAGATATATATATATATATGATGATGATGATGATGGTGATGATGATGATGAAGATGATGATGATGATATATATATATATTAGTGTATAATGGATAGATGAAATTCATGTTGCATATGTATAATTAATATGTTTCAGTATATACAATGAGTAGATTAAATTAACATTTTACATATATTAATATATTTCTTTATATATAATGAATTGACAAAACTAATGTTGCATATATTTAAATACACATATTTTAGCACAAGTGTGATTTTTTTGTTGTTGTTACTGTCACTTTGTTGTTGTTACTGTTGTTGTTACTTGTCCTGATCAACCCTGATAATATAGACTTTTGATCTACCCCAACTATGAGGCACAATAATCAGTTTTCAAACTATGATTTCTGTTCTTCCTTTTTTTCCC
Source organism: Octopus bimaculoides (assembly GCF_046866305.1). NCBI lineage: Eukaryota > Metazoa > Mollusca > Cephalopoda > Octopoda > Octopodidae > Octopus > Octopus bimaculoides. Next base: position 40,998,838 of record NC_142933.1, on the reverse strand, counting down.
AGATATGGCATGATTTGAGGGATATTTGACTGTTATTTCTAGAAGGTTGATTGACAACGTAGAGACCCAGTCTCTGATTTGCTTGTTAGCGTTCACTTGGCTCTGCTTTTTATTGAAGGAACTTGTGATTAATCAAAGATTTACCATTATATGGTAATGCCAACTATTGTTATTGGTTTAAAGATTCTGATGCTGATGATAATGTAGAGGAGGAGAATGTCGGTGATGATGACAACATCGACAACAAAGGTCATGATGAGGATGATGATGATAATGATGATGATATGGAGTATGATGGTGATGATGCTGTAGTAGTTATAGTAATGATGCTGACAGTATTGTTGATAATACTGACATAGAGGTTGTGGGAAGTTGGAAATTCAATTTTTAATTGAATATTTACAACCTAATAGAATTATGCTTGCAGCATATCTTGGAATCTTACAAACAGTAGTCTTCAAGCTGGTAAACATATAAAAGCATAAAAAAAACAAAAAACCAAAAAGAAAAGATTTCCATCGTGATGCAAAATTATTCTATGCCACTGATGACTGAAAGCCTGATATTAATGTTTTGGGCAATGGAATGCATCTTATTCTCCTCGGGTTAAATAAGAATTTTGTATCTTACCATTCTCTTTTATCAAAATAAAAAAAAACAAACAAAGAAACTTAAACACAAAACGTTTTTTGCTTTTTTGGTGACAATGTTAAATGTCAAGTAATTATACCTGCTTCAGTTATACAAGAAGTGAATAAATATTAATTAAAATAAGTTCATATTTTGCCAATAGACAACTAAGATATTCAATTCTTCTATCACACTCAATTTATAATACATTTTTACCTCTACCTACCAGATTTCAGAATAACTCCTCAACATTACTTTCATTTAAGTTTGCATTAATTCAAATTTTGAAGTTCTCTCCCTTTATTTTTATTGACAGTTTTGTCATTAATGCTTATGATATTATCTTTTCATTATGGTTGTTATATCAGTTGGTTTAAAATTGTTTTTGGTTCACTACTTTAAGTATGCTAGCCTACACTTAACTATATGTTCTTCATACTGATGGCATTCCTGGGAAATTTCCCAATGTCAGTATTTGCATTAGTCAACTAAACTAGAAAATTGTTAGCTATAGGATTCAAATGATTAAGGTTTTGCATTGGGAATTACTGCTAACCATAAACCGTCTACTAAAATCACCAATAAACTTTCTGTTTTACTTTTTAATTATTTTCTTTTTATTTCATTTGATTTTAATCTTTTTATTATCTGAAGGATAGTAATGTGAATCAGGTGACACCATATTGATTTTTGGAGTCGATGTTTGAGTCCATTCTCTCTCACTCTTTTACTGATTCCATCATTCAGGATGTAGCCATGCTGTGAAAACAGTTGTTAATAAATAAATCCTGTTCACTAGGATAATCCTGGCTCCAACTGTGCTGCAGTTTGATTTTCCATGAGAGTAACGAAAGGATGATTGCACAAATTTGCATATTTACAGGATTTGTTTGAGCAGGCATTTTATTGTTAGATGCTTTGCAAAATGTTAACTCTTCAACTAACCATGTTCATAATAAATTTTTGAATTCCAAACCTAATGCATTATTTTTTTTTTTGCACCTAAAATTCTTAGGTAACATGCAGTTATACTATGTAAGGCTTAATATTGAATTGAATTGAATTGGAAAGCGAAAGACATAACAGTAGAATTACAGAGGGAGGTGCTTTTGTTCCACTTACTTGGAATACGGTTGATTGCTCGAAGCGGCCGCAATACTCGTATGGTTCTGATTGCAGATATACTGAGGTTTTCTGTGTCTACTGCATATTCCACTGAACTGAAATTAAGCAAAAATAAATATTTGTCAGTAAAGCTCATGAAATGGTTTGAATTTTCAAAATTGTACATGACAACAAAATAAAAAAAAGTGTGCACTGCAAAAATAAAAAAAATAAAAAATATTGTTTTGATGAAAATCTAAAACAAAAAAATATTTCTGAACTGTGAAGTTCACTTCTGAACCCTGGATGAATGTTGTTGCTTAGCATTCTATACTATAGTTGCTGGTTGACCAATACTTTGAGATGGAATCTGGTACCAGATACTGAAAAAGCCTGTAGTGCATGTGCTTGTTGTGTTGTGTGTGAGTTTGTGTGTACATAGATATACGTACATATGTATATACATATACATGCAGGTGGCATCTTGGGCAAGTGTCTTCTATTATAGTCTCAAGCCGACCAAAGCCTTGTGAGTGGATTTGGTAGACAGAAACTGGAAGAAGCCCATCACATGTGTATATACATATACATATATCCATATATATATATATATATATATATATATATATATATATATATATGCATGTATATGTATATATCTATGTATGTTTGAGTGTGTCTGTGCTTGTGCTTGTCCCCCATACCTGCTTGACAGCTGGTATTGGTATGTTTATGTCCCTATAACTTAGTGGTTCAGCAAAATAGACCGATGAAATAAGTACTAGGCTTTAAAAAGTCCTGGGGTTGATTTGTTGGACTAAAATCTTTGAAGGTAGTGCCCCAGTATGGCTGCAGTCAAGTGATTGAAACAAATAAAAGAATAAAAGAGTAAAACAATATATTATATATATATATATATATATATATATATATATATATATATACACACACACACATATGTCATCATCATCATTTGTTGTGATGATGATGATGATGACATATATATATATATATATATATATATATATATATATAAAATCTATTGTTTTATTCCTTTATTCTTTTACTTGTTTCACTCATTTGACCACATATATATGTGTGTATATGTATGTGCCTAAGTATATATATGTACGTGTCTATGTATATATATGCTGTGGCCATATATATATGTGTGTGTATGCGTGTATGTATGTATATGTCTATATATGTATATGAATATATGCATCTGTGTGCAAGTGCACAAGTTAGTGTGAGGGAGTTTCACCTTGTCTTCATGTTTTTTAGTGGGACTATAAAAAAAAACCAACAGCCTATTGGTGAGAAGAAGGGTGTCCATCCATAGAAGATTTGCCTCATTGAATTCTAACTGACTCATGCCAATATGGAAAAGTAGACATTAAAACAATGATGATGATGGTGATGATTAACCAAATCCTACAGAATAAATGCTGATTTCAGACTGAAGAACTTCAGCAAATAGACATGGTTTAATGACATTGTAGAAAAAGATTCATCCAACCCATGCCAGCATGTAAAAGCAAATATATGTAAAATAACAACAATAGTGATGATAATGATGATGAAAATGAAAATGATGATGATGATGATGATGATGATGATGATGATGCTGAGCATTATGATAATATTGATGATGTGGAGGAAGGAGAGGCACAGAATAAAGATTATATTGATGATGATGATGATGATGATGATGATGATGATGATGATGATGATGATGGTGATGATAATTCTTTTTTGGAACAATGGATCTCAAGGCACATGAAACTATAAATAATAACATGTAACAATACTGGGTTGAGAGAACTTTTTTGGAGTGGAAAAATTCATGAGCTGCCTGTAGGACATGAAACCACATCTTCTGTAGCGTTTGACTTTTCTTTCCAAAAGTAATTTTTAGACCAATATTTACATACTATTCTTTATAGCTTTATGTGATTGGAAATTCTGTTCTAAACAAGAATTATATATACAGGTGCAGGAGTGGCCCTTCTTATATATATATGTGTGTATGTATGTATTTGTGTGTCTGTGTTTGTCCCCCCATCATTGCTTGACAACCGATGTTGGTGTGTTTACGTCCCTGTAACTTAGCAGTTTGGCAAAAGAAACTGATAGAATAAATACTAGGCTTACAAAGAATAAATCCTGGGGTTGATTTGTTTGACTAAAGGGAGTGCTTCAGCATGGCTGCAGTCAAATGACTCAGTGGCACGTAAAAAGCACCCACTACACTCTCAGAGTGGTTGGCATTAGGAAGGGCATCCAGCTGTAGAAACTCCGCCAGATCAGATTGGAGCCTGGTGTAGCCATCTGGTTCACCAGTCCTCAGTCAAATCGTACAACCCATGCTAGCATGGAAAGCAGACGTTAAACGATGATGATGATGAAGATGATGATATAAATATATATATATATGCTTATATATATATATATATATATATATATATATATATATATATATAAATATATATGTATATGCATATGTAAATGTTTAGCTTTCTCTAGTCATCATGTGATGGTTGTACATGACCATCATCATTTGTTATGACATAAGTATACACGTCTGGTGTAAAATGGTATGATACAAATAAATAGTTGGTTGTGGTTATCTAAAAAATAACCTCTTGCAGAAATATATGTTAACAGCAAATGCACTCTGTACCACTTGAACGTAGGTATAATACTCAGTTTTCACTGTTCAACCACCGACTGTTAAACCGACACACATCAAACTAACACAGTAAACCAACAAGGTTGATCTAACACAGTCAACTATCCTTTTGACAGTTTCCTCAGTTCTTATTTATTGTAATCGGTTAGTCCATCTTCTGTCACGTAGGGGTGTTCAGGATTCTCCCATAACATTATCATACAAACGAGGTTGTTCATTTCTGGGCCTCAGTGAAGAACGTGTCAGGTCATGGGGAAATATTTATTACTTTATTGCCCACTGGGGGCTAAACATAGGAGGAACAAACAAAGGCAGACAAAGGGATTAAGTTGATTACATTGACTCCAGTACGTAACTGGTACTTATTTAATCGACCCTGAAAGGATGAAAGGCAAAGTCAACCTTTGCAGGATTTGGACTCAGAACATAGCGATGGGCAAATTACTGCTAAGCATTTTGCCCGGAGTACTAATGATTCTGCCAGCTCACTGCCTTCATGGGGAAATATTACTATGCTTGAAAACCGGTGACTGTTAGTGACAAAAAGAGCATCTGGCTGTAGAAAATCTGCCTTAACAAATTCCCTCTGACCCATGCATGAAGGGAAAAGTTGGCATAAAATGACAATGACAATAACAACAATGACGAAATGATGATGACAGTGACGGTGACGGCGACGATGATAACAACGATAACGAAAATGATGGTGATGACGATGATGATGATATAATGTCTATTTTGGTGCAAGATAAACAGGGATTACATGACAGATGATAGTAGACACGACTGATTTACATTGCTAGAAGTAATTACACCATTAACAGTCACTTTATATCTTTTGTTTCCAGCCATCTGATGTGTATGGTAGATCTAGGGGCCGATCAAGCAAATTGTGGTTCAGGAATGTAATCATTGCTTACTTTCCACATAAATAAGCATATATCAGATTCCACAATTCTATATTGACCACTTTTATGTCTTGGTGCATATACTCTCTCTCTCTCTCTCTCTCTCTCTCTCTCACACACACACAAATGCATATATATATATATATATATATATATATATATATATACACACACACTCACACATATATATACATACAAACACACACACACACATGTGCATATGTATATATGCATACACACACACACACACACACACACACACACACACACACACACACACACACACACAAACACACATGCTCACATGCACACCGTACATATGTATATATACTGAAAGAATTAGATTGCTGTGATTTTGTTTAAGTAGCATAGAAAATAGTGTTTTGGTTGATAGGTTAGTTACATAATTCTTTCATGCTGATTTGAGACTTCAAAACACAATTTGGGTTGATATATTTCTTGTGTTAAATATACATCAATTGTTAGGCTTGATTAAATAAGTAGACTGTTAGCGAAAACTTCCAAACCACAAACACTGAGATGATACACAATTGACATAACATTGTAAAGCACTCAATGCATATACAGAGCAAACACAAATATACTAACACACACACACAGATATTTATACACACACAAACACGTTTATATCTCATGTGATATAACAACTAGAGCTTAATGTAGTGTATATGACAAAGAAGTATTAAATGTCAGATAAAAGATATACATACAAAGTATGGATTATTGTTATATAACAGGAAGTGACCTTAAGGAACCCTTTCTGTATTGTTTCAAAGTTTAACACCATCATATTCAATACTGGGTGCCAAGAAAAAAATACAGGCAATAGACTCAAAACTTCTAGATGTTTTCTGTCTTTATATGTGTGTGTGTGTCCATGCACATGCACATGTGAGTGTGCATATTTGAGTATGTGTGCATGTGTTGTCAGTTTTCTTTCTTCTCTCTCTCTCACGTTCTGCTTGCACACACACACACATACATGCATACACATAACATACAAAGTGTTTTACATACAATTTTCCATATCAGCAAATTTAGAAATTTTCCTTACAGCTGAAGCAATTACTTTTGTTAGTTTTACTACATGTACCTACTTTTGGCAGCTAAACCAGCTTACTACTTCTACCTACTTTTGGCAGTTAAATGATTTGCTACATGTACCTACATATTCTAGCTAGATATTCTTGCTTCCACCTTCTACATTTGGTTGCAAGCTGTTATGATTTTTAAAAAAATTCTCTTTATTTCTAGCAGTTAGGTATTCTTACCATGCATCTACCTTCTTAAGTGAGATGTATATACTTGCTACAACTCCCTACCTCTCTATAGCTGTTAGAATCTCTTACTGTCACTAACTGCTTTGACAATTAGCTACTTTATACTGCCACAACCTGCTTAACAGAGAAACAGGGATAGAGTATATTATCAGAAAGGCTTAGGCAGTTTCAGTTACATGGACGTAGTGGTATTAAAACATAGATACACACAGCCATCAACATACTCATATATATGTAGGCAGAGAAGCCAAGCAAAACATAGATCATTGTGCAAGTTAATGAAGGATATACATGATCACAAGACAAGCTAGAAGCAGTAACTAAATCTCCCACAAATTATATTCCACTTTTTTAGTAAAGAAAACCTTGGTTGTGTTCAAGGTTCACTATACATTGGAAAATGATGCAATGATCATGGCTGGAATGTATTTAAGCAAAGGTCTTTTGGATTAAGGCTGAAATGGGTCTGCTCTAAAACAACAAGAAAAGCGATAGGATTTTGATACAATGTACTATAGAATTTAATGGAATCATCCCAAATATTTAAATACTTTGTCATTGTATGTCATTTCATCTTGCTAAAGAAAGTGTTGGTTTGCTCAAACAGATATTTCTGTATTTAATATTCATATCTTTTAAGGTGACGAGCCGGCAGAAACGTTAGCATGCTGGACAATCTGAATTGAACATGCAGTGAGTCTCTGCCAAGTTTGTCTCCTGCCTACTGACTACTGAACAGAAAGAACGTCGTGTTGAAGTCTGATGTCAAGGATCATCACCAATGTTGGCTCAATGAATATGACTCTGAGACGAAGAAGCAGTCATCATAATGGAAGAGGCCTTCATCTCCATGTCTGAAAAAGGCACGACAGAGCTGCAGCTCAATTAAGAGCATGCTCATCGCATTTTTCAATATCCAAGGTATTGTGCATTGAGAATTCATCCCCCAGGGCAAAACTGCCAACCAAGACTTCTACTGTGACGTTTTGAGGGACGACCTTTAGTGAATGTGACTGGACTGTGGAGCATGAAGAATTGGATTCTTCACGATGACAATGCTGTGCTCTGTCACTGAGCACTGCTCACTCTTGAGTTTTTACCCCAAACAACAAAATATCACTTCCGTACCTGCCCTATTTGCCAAATTTAGCACCTGCGAACTTTCATCTTTTCCTCAAGATGAAAAGGCAGCTCAAAGGTCACTGCTTTAACACTTTTGTTGAGATCCAGACCAAATCACAGAAGGTACTCAACTCGCTTACAGAAAACAACTTCCAGGCCGGATTTCAAATGTGACAGGAACACTGAGACCGGTGTATTGTTGTACGAGATGACTGTTTTGAAGGAGATAGGGTTAAAACTTAGGTAAATAAGTTATATTTTATTAAATATAACTAGTCTGGAAACATTTTTATACCACCTTGTATATATATAAAGAGGTTTCTTCAGAGTTAAGTAGTTCCAAGTTTAGCTCCATGTGCAGTACCTTAGGTATGTAACTTTTATAACTCAAGGTTGACCAAAGTCTTGTGAGTGAAGATGGAAACAGAAAGAAGCCCATATATATGTGTGTGTGTATATATGTGTGTATATATATGTATATATATATTGATGATGATGATATATATATACGTCTATCTATCTATCTATCTATCTATCTATCTATCTATCTATCCATCTATCTATCTATATATATATATAGAGATTCAAGGTTGAATATGGTACTTATGCGTAGGCACCCGAATATCTGAAGATTGCTCTTCATATTTCATTTAATGTAATGCTCGCATTACTTAAATAAATTGGAGTAGCATGAAACGTGCGTACTGCAATCACCTTTGAAATCCGTGTTGCTTATTTTTTGATATATATATATATATATGGGAGAATATACAAAAAATAACAACAGACGAGGACAGGTGGTGTAAATAACAAAAGTATATATTAGTATGACGCTCGGGAATACGGAAAGTCTTTGACGTTTCGAGCTACGCTCTTCAACAGAAAGAATATATATATATATATATATATATATATATACATATACATATATACAAATATATATATTAATGTGTGAGTGTATACATACAAACACACATACATATATATGCATACATACACACATATATATATATATGTATGTTGCAGTGGAATATATGTGTATTACTATAATGTTGCCATGACATCATGCAATGGTGAAAATCTGTTTCAATGAATTCCGTCTGACCCACTTAAGCATATAATAGTGGACGTTAAAATGATGATGATAGTGATGAAAAGATTACAAGTATATATATATATATATATATATATATATATATATATATATATATATATGCAAGAAATAACAATGTCAAAAACAATATGGAAGATGAAGTGTAAGCAAAAAGTAATTATTAGTTCGATGCTCAATAAGTGGTAAGTATATATAAATATGTATATGTGTGTGTGTGTGTGTGTATGCGTGCGTGTGTGTGTGTGTATACACACATAGTCAAATATATGCATATATATACACATACATTCACACACACACATATATATATACACACACATATATACACACACACATATATATACACACATACCTATATATATATATTTATGTACGTATATCTGTCAGGGGATATTGTGTGTGTACAAGTATGCATATTAATAGATATTAGCTGAGTACGCACACACACACACACACACACAAGTACATACTCCTTTTCATTTGAATGTACACCATTTGTGTATGTGTATATATGTACTGCATGTGTTTGTATGTATGGTTGAGTGTGTGTGTGTATGTGCACATGTGTGTGCGTGTGTAAATTTATCAAAATATTATTGGATATTTGAAAACAATGAATACATTTCTAGATATTATGCGATAATGTGCGTGTACACAAATAGGAATTGTCAGCATGGATGTGTTATATTTATGGCAATCATAGCTGGAACCATGACAGTGGTGACAGCAGTAAAGTGATTATAATAAAGAACTGTTGAGTCATAGAACATGGTAAAAACATCAAGAAATTTATGATAAAGTATATATACATGTACATACATATTTATATATGTATATATACAATTATATGAGATATATATCAGATATGTATATACTATATGTATATAATATATATATATTATATATCATATATGTATATACTATATATATATATCATATATTTATATTATATATATACGTATATAATATATATGGTATTATATATATCGTTGCTATTATGCAAAAGTATCATAAGTCTAAAACGTTGTGTTTTCAGAAAACGAAAAAATAGTTCCACCATTCCATTTCTTTTTACATTAGCAACAGTTTCAGCTTAACAATAATACTTTGTTCAGTGCAGAAAATCGTAACTCCATGCATGTATGACATTTTCTGTTAGAAATATTTTCGCAATACTGTGATATGTGGGACTTACTAGACTTTTGAAAAAGAGCTAAACTGTTGTACTACACTTTGACAATTTTCATATCTTGGCATCTGAAGCAGCTGGAGATACGATAGTTTGACCAAAAGAACTGGCTATTGTAAGCAAAATGAAATATTGATAAAATGCATTATTGGTTCCGAAAAGTGCATGTGCAGCCTGCAGGAAGGTGTGCCTTTCAGTTGGAGGATTGAAAAAGCATGTCAAGAGACTTCATACTGTGGCACCTGTTCCCACTGCCAGCCAGTAGAGCTGTGCATTATGCAATAAAATGTGCAAATCTTTGGCCGGGCTCAAGAGCCATACAAAGGCCTCACATTGCATCATCAACGACTCATTTTAATGATTCTTTCTAGCAATGACTTTGCTAATATATGAGAAAGCAGCTACTATGTATATATATATATATATATATATATATATATATATATATATATATACACACACATACACACACGTGACAGGTTCCTCTGATTTCTCATCTATGATATTCACTCACAAAACATTGGCCAGCCCAGTGCTATATTAGAAAGCACTTGCCCTAAATGCTGCACTGTAAGACTGAACCTGAAATCCATGTGGTTGCAGCCAAGTGTCTTAACCACTCAGCTATGCATGTAACCTATTTATTTTCATATAAAAGTAAAAAAAGGTCCATAGCAACAACATTGCTAAATTTCAAATAAAAGCAGAAAAATATGTGTATTTTAAAATCATTTGTTTTAAATGAAAATTGTCTCAGAGACAGACTGCATAGTTTGAAAAATTTACATTGGAGCCATATAGCTGTAGCTTTTATCTCGTAATGCCGTACATTAAGCTATTGACTTTTATTATAGACTCAGATCAACCAAAGTTTTGAGAATTAAATTTAGTAAATGTTGTTGCTGTTTAGGCCTCAATTCAGACACAGTTTTGCTGTTTTATATATCTAGAACTTCAGTGTCCAATATATCCTTCATTTATTCAAGGGGGTTTTGACTGATATCTCTAACAGAACAAGGAACCTCATAGAAGCTCCAGTACTGGTAGATGGAAAGTGTGCAGAAGCCTCTCAGATGTAAATTCTTTTTGTCTGTTTAATGTCTTTTTTTATACAATGCTAGCATGGGTTAGACATGGAAATAATTGAGTTAAGATCTTATAACTGGATTCACTTTCTGTCACCAGTACGTTCTTACTTTTCAGTAAAGAAATATTTTATACTACAAGTCTTTGAAAACACAAAGTAACTGACTGTAATGCCAATGAGGAATATAAATATTACAACACCATTTCACTCAAAGCCATGGGATTTCAACATTCACTGATATTTGCACAGAGGTTGATGTTATCAGCTAAAACATCCTTGAAGGTGGTGCACTAGAATGGCCATGGTCTAATGACTGAATTCCTTTTAGCAAATGAAATACTTGTAAAGGTGAATAAATAATATCAAAAATTTTCACTTTTCTGTTTTGTTATACAAAAGTCTGCAAATAATATTTTCATAATTCTCAATTTTAAAATGTATTTTGAAGTAAAATACAGCAACAACTGAGACTACATATTGCATTGTAATAATGGAATGAGGAGATGTGCTTCAAGAGGAAACAGCTGGAATTTACCCTAGCAACCGACATGACACACACACACACACACACACACACACACACACATACACACACACACACACACACACACACATACACACACACACACATGTGTCTATTTATATATACCAATTTACCAATTATTAATTTACATTGATAATTGGTTCCAAGACAAGCCAAGCCTAATAACTAGACTTATACTAGTCTAGATGTTATGCCTGGCTTCTATGCTTAAAAAGAAATGAAATATAAAACCTATAAAAGTGCTTTATATATACAGGGTGTGATGAATAAACTGTCATCTAAATTACGCAAAAATAAAAATAACACTGGCATCTTATTTTAACAGATATATTTACCAAAATTATATAAAAATATCTTGAAATACTAAAGAGTAAATTTATTCTATAAAATCGCCATTGGCTTCAACCATGGCATCCAGATGACTTTGGAATCTCCTGCAATTCTTGTGGATGGTCTCCTTGTTTAAAATGGTGAATGCTGCCATAATCATTGCCTTCAGTTCATCTTTGGTGTTACAAGGGATTTTGTTGATCTCTTGCTCAACTGCACCCCACACAAGGAGGTTGCTGTGTGTGGAGTTAGGTGGCCCGGTTTTAGGCATGGTGTGGTCACAGAAATTGTCTGATAGCCATGACTGGGTTCTCCTGCTTGTGTGGCATGGTGCAGAGTCTTGTTGCCAGACATAGGGTGTTCAGCAGCCATCCTCTTGACCCAGGGCAGTATTACCTCCTCCAGGCACTTGATGTAGGCCTCTGTTTTGAGTCTGAGGTCGTGTAGGAGGATGAATGGTGGAATAAAGTTGCCATCACTAGTGATCACTCCAAACACCATGATGTTGACTGGATGTTTGATTTTTATCACTCTCGGTACATGTTTTGGGGACATGGTAATCCAGTGGTTGTTCTGTGTGTCCACCATCTGATCCTGGCAAAAATCTTTCTTGTCTGAGAAAAACCAAGCCATATTTGATTGGAGGGGATGCTTGAGTTTGTTCATAGTGTGGTCTTTCCCCTTATCCTTGATGGCTTGGGATAAAAATTGGCCCTTTCTCATCTCGTATGAGAAATACTGAATGTCTTCCTGCACTGCCTGTCTAATAAGAAATTCAAACACTCCCATGTCTCTGGCAATAGGCCTGACTAACTTGGAGGGATTGTTATCAATCATGGGCTGGATCTCACCAACAAATTCAGGAGTGCTTTTTTTTTCTCTCAGAACGATCTGAGTAAGTTTTCTTAGCTGCCATACTTTTGTAATCACCATTAGACTCATCCAGCTCTTTCCAAATCCTCTGTAATGTCCTCAGATTGATACCCAAACACTCTGAAATGTTTGTATTGGAGCTTCTGGTGCAAATTCCAAGCAGTACAGCATGTCGTTTCCAGATTTCTGGCAGAGTGGATTGTATCATGGTGGTGGTTCTCTCACAGACTGTGTCCAACTAACCCCACTATACTGTGTAGTCGACAAAATCAAAAACAAACAATGTGCATGCGTGAAATTAAACCCACCGGCCCCTGTACATCTGTGGTGAAAAGTACAGGACCAGTAAATGTGGGTGAACACTATCTGTTGAGTCTAGTACTATATATTTGTGTATGGACATAGAATTTAGTATTGATGCTTTCATACAGCAACTGTTTATCCTGTATTGGAATAAATATATAATTTACATTGCTAAACTATTGCTATATTAAAGCAATGGCATGATATTAATATTCTTTTCCCATGCAGATATAAATATATGTTAACTATGGTGCTCCAGCATGGCCGCAGCCCAAAAGGCTGTAACAAATAAAAGATAGAAGATAATGTATAAGGTGCAGGTGTGACTGCACAGTAAGAAGTTTGCTTCCCAACCACAAGTTCAATCCCACTGCGTGACACCTTCGGCAAGTGTCCTCTACTTAGCCTTGGGCTGAACAAAGCTTTGTGAGTGGATTTGGAAGAAGCCCATAGTGTACACACACACACAAACATACACACACACACACACACACACACACACACACAGAGACACACACACACAGACACAACCACACACACACAGACACAAACACACACACAGTCATAAATAACACACACACTCACATATATATATACACACACATGTGTGTGTGTGAGTTTGTGTGTTTGTGTCTGTGTTTGTCCCACGCCACTACTTGACATCTAGTGTTGGTTAGTTTACATTCCTGCAACATAGCAGTTCAGCAAAAGAGAGAGATAAAATAAGTACCAAGCTTAAAAAAAAAATAGTACTGAGGTTGTTTCGGTCAACTAAAAACTTATCCAGGTGGTGCCCCAGCATGGCCCAGTCTAATGACTGAAACAAGCAAAAAATAAAAGATAAAACATATAGGACAATGTAGACCAATGAGATAGCTTCTATGTGGTTGTGTGATGAACTAGAAATAACAACCAGATCTTTTGAGGAATGAATGTGTTTACACATTCTGAAATAGAAAAAAAATGTGATCGTCATGGCTAGATTGTCTTTCAGCATAGCTTCATTTGTCCAACATTAACAGGGGGCTAAACAACAACAATGTATAATACTTGCATTTCGTCTCAGATTTTTGGTTTGTTTTGGAGAGGAAAAGCCTGCAGCTTCAGCCAAGAATGATTTCACAGCTGGATCCCATTGCTCATGAGGATCACAACCAGATGACTCAACAAGGTATTATTCAACTGACAAGGTGTTACCCATTATTATTGCAAGCAAATGTACTTAACATACAGTGGCTTACTTCACCAAAGTAAAAATATGCTGCAAAACAGCAGAAATCGGAGGAAGCTAGCGATTCTCTGCGATGGCAAAGAAGAATACAAATAATTCAGTCAAGGTAAGATAATGGTTGTGTTAAGAAGCTTGGTTTGCTCTCAGTGTGTGGCATCCTGGGAAAGTGATTTCTATCTATGGAATCGGTCAACACAAACTGTGCAAGAACTCATTGTCTCTATACATAAATAAATAGATACATATATACATATGCACACATTTATGTGTGTATATCTATGTATATAAAGTATATACATGCTTGTATATATATACGTGTGCATATATAAATATGTATATGTGTACATATATATGTGTGTGTAAGTGTATGTGTGTGCATGTGGCTGTGTGGTAAAAAGCTTGCTTTCCAACCTCATGGTTCTAAGTTCAATACCATGAAACCACAAGCAAGTGTCTTGTACTATAGCCTCGGGCCAACTAAAACCTTAAGAGTGGATTTGGTAAATGGAGACTGAAAGAAGCCTGTTGTATATATATACATGTGTGCATGTGTGTGTATGTGAGTGTGTTTTCATGTCTGTATTTGTCCCCCACCACCAGCTTCACAACTGATGTTGGTATGTTTACGTCTGGCAAAAGAGACCGATAGAATAAGTACCAGACTTAACAAATAAATGAAAAAAAAATATAAGTGCTGGGGTCAATACCATTGGCTAAAAACCCATCAAGACAAGTGTTCAGTGTTGTTGTAACCCAGTGACTGAAACAAGTAAATCAGTAACAGAGTAGCATAAATTCTATACCATGAAGCAGAAGAAATCTAATGTAAAGATTTAACTATGCTACCTAGGGAGTTACATTTATTTCATCACTGTCGTAAGTGGGACCATTGAAAAATTGTTCAGTATCTCATTAACTTACAATTCTGAACTTAAATAACAATCACGGATTGGAAGAAAGCATTAAAAAAGACTACTTTAGTGCATTCTGCATTAAATTATTATATAAAGTGGACGTATTGAGCAGTGCTCTAATGAACCAAGGAATTCCTAGGTCTAATTTATCATTAATCTGTTATAAAATGAAACTGTTTTCTCCTGTAGGAAAACGAGTGTTGTTAAGCTTGACAGCATATTTGATTTAACCAAAAATACTTATACTATGATGAATACACCACCCCACACACTTATATACTTATATATGCGTGTTTGTGTACAAATATGTATGTATATATATATATATATATATATATATATATATATATATATATATATATAAATATATATATATATATAATATGTACATGTATGCATATGTATATATATATAATATATATATGTATATATATAACATATATAAATATATATATATACAATACACACACATAAATACATACGTACATATACTCAACACCGATAATAATATTAAAAAAAAATTACTTATAGTTGTACTTAGAGGAACATTTCTGATTCTCATGAAATATATTATAAGCTTCATTAAGTTTAGCTGTCAATGACATAGATAGAGACAAAATCTGGCTGATGATCAACTCATATAAACTGCTGTAGTTTAGGCATCCATAGACTGATTCATGAGCATTTGTTATGAAAATATTGTTTTATAACATTTTTGGTAGTTAATATATAATATTCGTTTTAGAATATAATATTCAATTCCACTGTAGTATATATATATTTGGCACAACTCAAACATAGCACTGTGTCATACAGATTTATTGCATGGAAACACAGTTAACTCTTTAGCATTTAAACCAGCCATATCTGGCCAAAATATTCCTCCTGTTTTATGTTCAAACCAAACAGATCTACCCTCTCACACCTACCCTACAATGTCATTCTAGAAATATACAATCACATCAAAATCTAGAAGTGACAATGCACAATCAATTCAAAACAATGTGAATAAATAAACATTATATTTGACAGGGTAATCTGAATGTGAAAGGGTTAAATTAATAAAAATTAAAATTCAGAAAAGTGTGAGAAAACTGAGGGCAGTTTGAGGTCCACAAAAATTATATACTGATGTTCTTGAGTTTTGGATATTTTGGAGGACTAATTCTTCATTTGAGGTAGAGACAACGAAATGTCATTTTTCTGTCCTTTCTCAAAGAGACAATACTGAAATGTTCTTATTTTTTCATATGACATACAAGCTTATCTAATTTACAATTTCATCTGAGATGCTGCAATTGCTTTTGTTGGACAGTAGAAAGCCTCAATCAGTTCTGGTAAAAAAAATCATGGAGTAACAGTAATGGTGAATCCCGTTTTTCCATAGTCATTCATCAATTCATTATACCACCCATATGAAATGATTGAAGAGTGTCTATGCAATCAAAGACATGCTTATGCTGGTTATAGTACTTTAACAACACTGTTCTATGAAATAAATACTGTAAGATTAAACAACTGCTTGCTGATTTGGGGATGACATTTGACAGGATAGCGCATTCAGTAATTTGGTGGTCATTAAGGAAAGTAAGTGTAGAAGAATAGCTTGTGAGGGCTGTATAAACTATGTACCACAATGCAGTAAGTAAAGTGAGAGTCAACAACAATTTCAGTAACAAATTTGATATGAGGGTAGGAGTCCATCAAAATGTAGCCCCCAGTTCTCTCCTATTCATCATCGCCCTATATGCAAAACAAAGGAGTTTAAGACTGGATGTCTGTGTGAACTCTTATATTTTGATGATCTAGTTTTCATAGGAGAATTAGAGAAGTTGAATCTAGGAGCAAATTGCCTCAAGGTAATCTCAGCGAAAGCTTAGTTTTAACAAGTAGAAAAGAAGACAAGATCTTGGTAACTTCAGGGAAATGGTCTTGCTTAATATGCAGAAAAAATGTCGGTAGAAACCCATATGCTGTACCCACAAGAGGTTTCATTGAATTACAGGCATATGAAAGAGAGTAAGTATCATATATATATATATATATATATATATACTTTATTTAAAAGCAGCAGAAATATAACAAAAGACTGTTACTCTGAGTTTCCCATTCCCGTTCATCGGACAGTCTTGTTAACTCCAGTATATATATATATATATATATATATATATATATATATATACGAAGCTTATTCAGTGGACCACTATATACTGTGAGCAGATCAGAAGTAAATGCTCAGATAGCTCACTAGAAGTAGTCAATGGCTTTTGTTACTTAGAATATGTAGTCTCCAAAGGAGATAACTGATCTGCAAAAATAGCAGCCAGTGTAAGAACAGGTTGGAAAAAGTTCAGAGAGCTTCTGCTATTACTGGTAACAAAAGTTTCTTCTTTCCACAGAATGAAGAGCAAATTGTATGTGCTTGTGTCAGAACTGTGATGCTGCAGGGTAATGAGATAAGGGCTTATAAGATACTAGCAGTTCTGCTCACATCAAATCATGTCAAACCATCCAGTCCATGCCAGTAGGGGACATGGACATTAAATGATAATGATGATGATGTTCACACACACACCTTTTAAATATTAAGACTTTTCCTTGAAAATAACAAAGACCTCAATGATTTTTGTGTGCAAGTACTTTTGGTTGTCATCAGCTTTTCAAACACATAGTATAAACCAGCATTTTCTTAGCTGTTGATATGAATTACCATTACTTTGGTGTTGTTAAAATATTTCAGATAGTGTGACTATATGAAGAACTTGAGTAAAGTACTACAGTCTACTCAGTTGTAGTGATTTCTAGCTGAGTGCTAGTACTCATTACAAAACCTGGCAGAGTAGGGTGCTGTAATGCATTGCAGTTGGCCTCCTACCTTCCATCTGTTACATCATGGCTTTTCCACACAGATGATATATGTTTGTTTTTAACTATGTAAACACTTAAAACAATTAATGAAAGCAAGCTACATGTTACCCTTCATACTCACTCATGAGTGACAGCTGGCTGTACTTATATTCTGTCAATTTGTCTGTCTGTCTGACTGTCTGTCCACACTTACATATATATGTGTATATATGTATGTATGTATTCTTGCATGCTTGTATGTATGTAAACATGTATTACTTCCATACATAAATAATCTAAAATTTGACCAAGCTAGCAGGTGAGCAATTAATACTTTTGTTATTGACTTCTAAAAGATGAAAGATACTTCTTTCTTTTATTATAATATCATTCACTTCTAGGATGCCTTATTGGAATATTAAATCCTGTTTATTTTATCGACCGTAGAAGGTTGAAAGACAAAGTTGACCTTGGTAGGAAACTCAGAACTTTGAAGACCATAACTAAATACTGCAGGCATTTTGTCCGATGCTCTAAAGATTTTGCCAAGCCACCAGATGGCTATACAAGTTTTCATTACAGAATCTTAAGTATATAGACACTGCATAATTTAATTTTCCCAACTAGACAAAAGCCTACACATCTAAACACCAACCCATTTAAAATTAATGTGGTTCATAAAACAACTATCATTAATTGAACAGAGTAGTTTAAATACTTGGCTAACAAACAATCCCCATAAAATAAATCGTTTGTTCATGTGCCATTTCATGTATTTAGACTGAAAGCCTATGTTTCCAGATCAAAATAAAAATTACCATACATTGACAGAGAGAAAAAAGAAACGAAAAGTAGTTAGATACAGTGTTGGAATCCAAAAATGTGAGTATCATTTCAGCCTAAATACTTCTTAGAGATTTCCTTTTAATTGTATCTATATCTTATTCAGGAATGTGTAAAGAAATTTTC